>NC_136259.1:26227500-26440000 GCF_053564925.1 Oryzias latipes
CTTTGTTTTGTATCAATCTTTCATTCACACTGTCCTCACATCAATGAGGGGGGGTACAGGGGGGGGTCATCTTATTTTGAGTCATTTGTTACTAACATACAGATCCTCGTCATCACGCCGTTTACCTTCTGTGTTTTCGCTGTTCTGCATTAGTGGTTAGCACGTTTTTTTCCTGCTTCCTGATTGGCTGTAGAATAGTGTCAGTCATTTTCCTCTGTGCTGTCTCCTGTACAGAATATGTTTCATAAATCCTCATTAAATCAGATCTTTGTCTTCATTCCAAAATACTGGATTCTTTTCCATGAAGGTTTGAACAGTTGAGACTTGAAACACCAGAGAAAAGTGTGAAATGTTCATGTGTGTCTGAGAAAAGCCTGGAAGGTGTGTAGAGGAGATCACAGACGGAAAACATCTACAATTATTGTCATGACTGAGAAATGACCACTTAGTGGATTAAACCAGTTGATGGGATATTTGAAGGATGGAACTTCCAACAATGACCGATGGATGATCTAAAAATGAAGGGAACTTCTTTAAAAGCTTTGGTCAAAGTGTAGGTTCTGGATCAGGAGAGTTCTTCAGGTCTCCTCAGGGTTCTTCAGGCTTCTTCGGGGTTCCTCTGGGTTCTTCATGGTTCTTCAGGGTTCCTAAGGGTTCCTCAGGGTTCTTCGGGGTTCCTCAGAGTTACTCAGGGTTTCTTTAGGGTTCCTGAGGGTTATTCAGGGTTCCTAAGGGTTCCTAAGGGTTCCTCAGGGTTCTTCAGGGTTTTCTAAGGGCTCCTCTGGGTTCTTCAGGGTTCCTCAGGGTTATTCAGGGTTCCTGAAGGGTTCTTCAGGGTTTCTAAGGGTTCCTAAGGGTTCTTCAGGGTTCCTCTGGGTACTTCAGGGTTCCTCAGGTTTTTCAGGGTTTCTACAGGTTCCTCAGGGTTCTTCAGGGTTCCTCAGGGTTTTTCATGGTTCGTCAGGGTTCCTCTGGGTTCCTCAGGTTTCCTCTGGGTTCTCCAGGGTTCCTCCGGGTTCTTCAGGGTTTCTAAGGGCTCCCCAGGGTTCCTCAGGGTTCTTCAGGGTTCGTCAGGGTTCCTCTGGGTTCTTCAGGGTTCTTCAGAGTTCGTCAGGGTTCCTCTGGGTTCCTCTGGGTTTTTCGGGGTTCCTCAGGGTTCTTCAGGGTTCCTCATGGTTCCTCTGGGTACTTCAGGGTTCCTAAGGGTTCCTCAGGGTTTTTTCAGGGTTCCTGAGGGTTGTTCAGGGTTTTCTAAGGGCTCCTCAGGGATGTTCGGGGTTCCTCAGGGTTCTTCAGGGTTCTTAAGGGTTCCTAAGGGTTCCTCAGGGTTCTTCAGGGTTCTTAAGGGTTCCTAAGGGTTCCTCAGGGTTCTTCAGGGTTTTCTAAGGGCTCCTCATGGATCTTCGGGGTTCCTCAGGGTTCTTCAGGGTTCTTCTGGGTACTTAAGGGTTCCTCAGGTTTTTCAGGGTTTCTATGAGTTCCTCAGGGTTTTCCAGGGTTCCTCAAGGTTCTTCAGGGTTTCTAAGGGCTCCTCAGGGTTCTTCAGGGTTCCTCAGGGTTCTTCAGGGTTCTTCAGGGTTCCTCAGGTTTCCTCTGGGTTCTCCAGGGTTCCTCCGGGTTCTTCAGGGTTTCTAAGGGCTCCCCAGGGTTCCTCAGGGTTCTTCAGGGTTCGTCATGGTTCCTCTGGGTTCTTCAGGGTTCTTCAGAGTTCGTCAGGGTTCCTCTGGGTTCCTCTGGGTTTTTCGGGGTTCCTCAGGGTTCCTCAGGGTTCCTCATGGTTCCTCTGGGTACTTCAGGGTTCCTCAGGGTTCCTCAGGGTTCCTCTGGGTTCTTCAGGGTTTCTAAGGGTTCCTCAGGGTTTCTAAGGGTTCCTCAGGGTTCTTCAGACATGGATCCGGAGCAGCTGAATGTTCTAACCTTGGGTTTGAATGAAGGTCAGTAAATCAAAGCTCCAAAGTGTCCCATGGATCTGCGGGAAGGTTGGGGTATTTTGGGGGGTTGTAGCCGACTTTTCCTCCGTCTGCTCCGGCAGCTGCAGGTCGGATGGAGCTCTGATCTTTGCCCCCTGGATAAATGTTTCCTGGCCTTAAAATAGCAAAGCAGATGACACGTTTCCACATTACTGCTGTGATGAGCGTGATGGGCTGACGACGGGCCGCCTTAACCAAATGTAGCTTCAAATCCCCTCTCTGCTGCACTAATCTACTGGGGGGGCTAAAGACCGACAGAAGAGGTGACTCTGCTTATGTAACCTGCAGGGAGGAGGACAGAAAGGCTTTAGGGAAATATGTGGCCTGAGGGAAGAGATTCCACTGCCAGGCTCTAGGAAGGCAAACAGAACCTCCTGTTCTCCTGGTTCCAACGTTGAGCACCAAGAACTCTGACTGCCTCACATCGTTCCCATCGAGGAAAAGCTTCCAGGGAATCATTCTGGTTCACAGAAGCTGATTAGATTAGCTTTCATGGAACGTTCTTTAGAACGTCTGGAGTCTGGAACAGTCCAGCATCAGACATCAGAGTCTCAGCTGACATCAAGAGCTTCTGTCAATCATTCTAAACATGATGGAGCACACAGAACCAGTCTGTCTGCTGCGGCCTTTAGGGGGCGCCACAGCCACGCATCTGCCTGCGTCTAACCCTATCCTCTGCATCCTCCTCCCTCGTGTTCTCCTTCATGCATGAACCTCCTCTGTCACTGTTCCTCCAAACGTCTGCATTCATCTTCAGAACATCTTTCGCCATCTCTTTTGTACATATAGATACTTCTTCCATTTCGCTACGTCAGTAAAAGTACACAACCATGGATGTGCAGTTTGCGAGACTAGTTTTTTGGCTCCTTTTTCTCGCTGGACTGCTTCTATTGACATCGGGGGACCCCGACAGCCGCGGCTTCATTGTTTACACATGAAAACAGCTGCTCGCGTACCACAACACCGGGCTGCACTACGTGGACAGACCAGACATCCCCGCCAAGATCAGGAGGAAAAGAAGAAGGGGATGCAGAGCAGGAGTTAGGCGCCGAGAGAGGAGACGTCGGTATAAAGCATGCCTGCCGACTGTTGTGATGGGCAACGGTGCGGTGTTTCCCCAACAATAAACCATGGGTGACCCCTGAGCTGAAGACCCTGTTAAACCAAAAAAAGAGGGCCTTTAGGTCAGGGGACAAGGAGGAACTGAGGAGGGTGCAGAAGGAACTTAAAGTGAAGATTAAGGAAGGCAAGGAGAACTACAGAGAAAAGGTGGAGAATCAACTACAACAAAAGAATGTGAAAGAGATCTGGAGAGGCCTGAAGACCATCTCTGGACTCAACACAGACAATAGGTGCAATCATGGTGATCAAGAGTGGGCAAACAAGCTCAATTCATTTTTCAATAGATTTGATCCAGGGCCCACCCCTCCACAACTACCCAGTCATCACTGGACCATTCCAAATCCCCAACATGCCGGTCTCAGCTGCCACCCCCCACCTACTTATCAACGTTCGTGCCATCACACATCCCCAGAACAACATTATCACCCCCCCCCCAACCCCGTTTACAATCCCCTACTTTGCATTGCATAACTGCCAGCACCCAAAAAAACCCCACCCAGCCTCAACATAACAAAGGATCAGGTGAGAAGAGAGCTTCAGAGGATCAAGACCAGGAAAGCCACAGGTCCAGATGGCATCTGCTCCAGACTGCTCAGGGACTGCGCTGACCAACTTTGCCTGGTTGTAGCGTAGATGCTCAACCTGAGCGTCGACATGAGGAGGGTCCCTGTGCTGTGGAAAACCTCCTGCGTGGTCCCAATACCAAAGACCGCACAGCCAAGGGAGCCCAACCATTACAGACCTGTGGCTTTAACGTCTCACCTAATGAAGACCCTAGAGAGGCTGATCCTGAATCACCTCCAGCACCTAGTGAGCCCAGTGCTTGACCCCCTGCAGTTTGCATATCAACCTGGCATCGGAGCGGATGACGTACCTGTGGAGGTATGGAAGTGCCTAGGAGAGACAGCAGTGGAATTTCTAACAAGGTTGTTCAATAGGATTTTAGAGAGTGAGAAGATGCCTGAGGAATGGAGGAGAAGCGTTCTGGTCCCGATCTTTAAGAACAAGGGTGACACGCAGAACTGCAGCAACTATAGAGGAATAAAGTTGATGAGCCACACAATGAAGCTGTGGGAAAGAGTAGTGGAAGCCAGGCTTAGGAAGAAGGTGGAGATCTGTGAGCAGCAGTATGGTTTCATGCCCCGTAAGAGCACCACTGATGCCATTTTTGCTTTGAGAATGTTGATGGAAAAGTACAGAGATGGTCAGAAGGAGCTGCATTGTGTGTTCATAGATTTAGAGAAGGCGTATGACAGGGTGCCGAGGGAGGAGCTGTGGTACTGTATGAGGTCGTCTGGAGTGGCAGAGAAGTATGTCAGAGTAGTTCAGGACATGTATGAGAGAAGTATGACGGTGGTGAGATGTGCTGTAGGTCAGACAGAGGAGTTCAAGGTGGAGGTGGGACTACACCAAGGATCAGCTTTGAGTCCTTTTTTGTTTGCTATGCTGATGGACAGGCTGAC
Organism: Oryzias latipes; assembly: GCF_053564925.1. Classification (NCBI taxonomy): domain Eukaryota; kingdom Metazoa; phylum Chordata; class Actinopteri; order Beloniformes; family Adrianichthyidae; genus Oryzias; species Oryzias latipes. Next base: position 26,232,056 of record NC_136259.1, read on the forward strand.
AGACGAGGTAAGACAGGAATCTCCCTGGACAATGATGTTTGCGGATGACATCGTAATTTGCAGTGAGAGTAGAGAGCAGGTGGAGGAACAGCTAGAGAGGTGGAGGTTTGCTCTGGAAAGAAGAGGCATGAAGGTCAGTCGTAGTAAGACAGAATACATGTGTCTGAACGAGAGGGATCAAGGTAGAAGCGTTAGGCTACAGGGGGCTGAGGTGAAGAAGGTGCAGGAGTTTAAGTACTTGGGGTCAACAGTTCAGTGTGATGGGGAGTGTGGAAAAGAGGTGAAGAGGCGAGTGCAGGCAGGTTGGAGCGGTTGGAGGAAAGTGTCAGGAGTGTTGTGTGACAGAAGAGTGCCAGCAAGACTCAAAGGAAAGGTGTACAAGACAGTGGTGAGACCAGCTCTGCTCTATGGGTTAGAGACGGTAGCAGTGAGACAGAGACAAGAGGCTGAGATGGAGGTAGCGGAGATGAAGATGTTGAGGTTCTCCTTAGGAGTGACCAGGTTAGACAGGATAAGGAACGAGTACATCAGAGGGACGGCTCATGTTGCCTGTGTTAGCGACAAAGTCAGAGAAGCCAGACTGAGATGGTTTGGACATGTTCAGAGGAGGGATAGTGGATATATTGGTAGAAGGATGTTGGAGATGGAGCTGCCTGGCAGGAGGGCAAGAGGACGGCCAAAGAGGAGATACATGGATGTCTTAACAGAGGACATGAAGTTGGCTAACGTTAGGGTAGAAGATGTTCATGATAGAGTGAGGTGGAAAAGGATGATTCGCTGTGGCGACCCCTGATGGGAAAAGCCCAAAGAGAAAGAAGATCGGAGCGGATGACGCTGTCATCTACTTGATGACAGCATGGGGGCTCCACAAGGGACAGTGCTCTCTCCTTTTCTCTTCACACTCTACACATCAGACTTCCACCATGACTCAAACAGCTGCCACATCCAGAAGTTCTCCGATGACACAGCCATCGTTGGACGCATGTCAGAGGGAAACAATCTGGAACAAAAGAAGGTGATCAAGACTTTGTGGACTGGTGTGAACTCAATCACTTTCACATCAATGCCACCAAAACGAAAGAGATGGTAGTCGACTTCTGGAAAAGGCTTCTCAGTCTCCCCCCGTGGTCATTCAGGGAGTGGACATGGAGAGGGTGGATGTGTACAAGTAAACTGGACTGGTCAGACAACACTAGGGTCCTGTATAAGAAGGGCCAGAGTCGCCTCCACCTCCTGAGGAGACTGAGGTCCTTTAGTGTCTGTAGGCCACTACTCAAGACCTTCTATGAGAGTGTCGTTGCATCAGCAACTTTCTATGCTGTGGTCTGCTGGTGTGGAGGAATCAATGAAAGGGACAAAAAGAAGCTGGACAAGCTGGTAAAGAGAGCCAGCTCTGTCCTGAGCTGTCCCCTGGACTCAGCGGACTCTGTAGGTGAGAGGATGATGCTGACCAAGCTGTCCAGCATCCGGAACAACCCCCATCACTCCCTGTATACGACAGTGAGGACTATGAGCAGCTCATTCAGCCAGAGACTGCTGCCCCCCCAGTGTAAAAAAGAGCGTTACCGGAGGTCCTTCATCCCAACAGCAGTCAGACTATTCAACAACACGGTCTAGGACTGATGAAACCGCTGCTGCTATTTATTGCCTTATTTAATCCGTTATTTATGACCTGTACTTTTACTTCCAACTTGTATTATTATTATTTTTATTCTTACCCATTGCTACTTTGTTTTTCCTACTTTTCCAACTGCTATTTTTTCTTGTTTTTGGCTGCTGTGACAACCTAATTTCCCCCCGGGGATCAATAAAGTCCTATCTTATCTTAAAGAAGGAACTTAAACTTTAGATCGTGTCGCAGAAATCTGCAGAAAACGATGCCATGTCTTTGAACAGGAAGTGGAGCTGCTTGGTTTTACAGCAGCATCTTGTGGTTTTTTTTTGGTGTTTCCACGTCCGTCTTTTGTTTGTCTTCTGTTCAGACTTTCTAAGTGCGTCTTTGTCCTCATGATGGATTTATTTATTATTAATGCTCGTCTATCAGCAGAGACAAAGCCTCAATAGACCTTCATCTTCCTCTCTGCCGGCTCTGGAGCCGGTCAAGCTGTTGTTCGTCGTTTGTGTCAGACTGTCTGGGGTTTTGTGCTGAAGGCAGGTGGCCCGGCCCAGCCCGGCCCGGCCCGGCTGGGTTCCTTTCCACCTGAATACACAGATGAGGGCTCAGGTAAGAGCTGGAGCTCCGTGGTGGAAAATGAAACCCGAGGAGACAGTAGGCCATGTGTTCATTCTTTGTCTGTTTCTGTGTGTGTGTGTGTGAGACATCTTTGTGTGTGTGTGTGAGACATCTTTGTGTGCGGGGCAACCCTCTTGGGGCCCACGGTCGCTCTGGGTGACAACCAGGGCTACAGGATCTGGGGGGGGGGGGGGGGGGGGGGGCTTGTTGGCCCTGTCATGTGGGGGGGCTGCCTGGGGGAGGGTCCACTATTGGTACGGGACCTTGAGGTTTGACGGGTTGGGGTCTCCGCTGGAGTAATCGGCGGTCACCCCGGCTGGTTGGCTTTTTCTGTCCCGTCAAGGCCTGAGCTCTCCCAGGGGCGGCGCCTGGGGCGGGGGCCTGGACTTGCTCTGGGGGGGGCGGCGCTTTCTGGCTCCTCTCTCCTCTCTCTCTGTGTGGGGTGGTCATTGTGGGGCCTGGGGGGTCTGCTCTTCGGGGAATGGGGCCCCCTTGGCCTGAGGGGACCTGGGCCCTATGCTGGGGTCGGCTGGGGGTCGGCTTTTTGACCATCTGGGGACAGTCTACCAGCTGTCCCCGACTTACCCCCTTCCTCATATAATCTCATATTAGGGTGAGGGGGTGGGGGTTTTAGCCTACGATGCACCTTGGGGGGAGGAGCTACTTGGCAGTGGTCCCCCTCCCATGGTTGCCCGTATGGAATGGACCCCCCCCCTCTCGGTTTTATTTGCACCTTAGACATGCAGGGCCCTTGGTAGGTGGAGTGCTTGGACACCACTGCCAGCAAGCAGCAGATGTCCTCTTAGTGTCCTACCCGCCAATTTTAACCGCACCGTAGACATTTAGGGCCCCTTGGTGGGGAGGGTGATGGGACATCACTGTGAGTAATCAGGAAATGTCCCCTCAGTGCCCTACCCGCCAATTTTAACTGCACCCCCTTAGTACACACACCCTTTACCCTTCAAAATATACACTCCAACACACACACATACACATACATACACACGCATTTCGCAAGGAAGGTGGGACCTTGGACCATCTGTCCCCTACCCCATCCCTGGTAGGGGGAACTGGGCCCTTGGCAACGGCGGCCGAGTCCCCTGGGTGCTGGTTTTCTGGGCCCGGCAGCCCTCTCTCCATGCAGGGAGAGGGATCCCTGAGCTTTCTGGCAAAGCCAGGAGCCGGGGATCACATCACACCTGAGCCGGGGGTGTCTGTGTCCCTGTGGTGTGGGTTCCGGTCCTTGCCCCTGAGTGATGGGACTCGCCAAATTTCCAACTGTGGCCGAGCCTGGTCGGGCCATGTTTACAACACTTCTTGTGGACCCCCTCTTCTCTTGGGTGACCTCCTCCTGGGCGGGGACGGCTGGCCCCTGCCTTGCTCTTTTCTGGACCAGCCGTGGGCCGGGTGGGTGGCTGCCTGGAGCGTGGAGCGGGTCTCCCTTGGGGGGTCCTGGTTCGTACCTGGGGTGAGGGCGGGAGGATGCCCAGAATTCCTGGGTGGCAATGAGATGCTTGTCTGGGGTTGTGGGCGCTCCTCCGGGGTGGGGCCTTGCGTTGGGCCCTCCCGGTGCGGCGAGGGGGCTGCTCTCCTGGTTGGGCTGGGGCTGAACTCTCTTTCCCCCCATGCCTCCCTGCTCTCTGGCTCTGGGGGCCTCGCGGTGGTCCTACTGGCCCTGGCCTGGGTGGTGGATGTGATCGCCCGGGAGCAGTTGTTCTCTGCCTGCTGCCGTGTGGCGTTGGGGGGTTGTGGCTGCCGCTGCTGCAGCGGTGGGGGTGTGGGGATGGCTGGACACTCTCCTTCCTTCTTTTCACATTCCATCATCCATTCAAAAAGAACATAAACACTCACCTGAGCACAGGTGTTAGCTCACCTTTGCACTAAAATTATGCGTGATTGAATGAAATGTTTCACACTATTTGGTTTGAATGCATAAGTATGAGTATATGAACATTATTTGTATTGTGTACATGTTGACATGTGAACATTTTTTGGAGCCAACAGGTGTGTTATAACATGTGTGTGTGTGTATGTGTGTATGTGTGGACACGCCCCACCCTTAAAGACCTGTTTTACATCTGAACCTCACTGTAATGATTACAACCATCCAGAAACTTGTTGCTTTGTGCTGCTTCATGGTTTTACCCCCCCCCCCCCCTTATAATCACCCTCCTACCCCCCCCCCCCCCCCCACTCTAACATCCCTCTCTCTTCCTCCCTTCTTTCCTTTTCCGTCCGGTCCAACACCAAAGATTTTCAAATATGATTCAAATTAATAAAGTTTGGCCTCAATTCCAAAAGGGGTTTATTCAGACATACCTCTGGTTTGTGTGAAGATTCATAACTCCTGTTGTTAAAGTAAAATATGTCCAACACAAGAGGCCTTCAGCTGTCATCTGTTTGCCCAGCTGTTGGACAGGACAAGTTGAAAAAAAAAAAGACATCTTTGTGTGTTTCTGTGTGTGTTTCTGTGTGTGTGTGTGTGTTCAGACTCAGATTTCCCTGCAGAACAACAGACCAGAACAAAGTCCACGATCCATCCTTCTTCACTGTGATCCCATCCTTGAATACTCCTCCTCCTGGGGGGGGGGGGGGGGGGGGGGGGGGGGGGGTTCCACTGCTGTGATGTCACAGAGTCAGATGAGGTTTCTGAGACCTGAAGAGTTTAAAAACCAACAAGAAAAGAGTTGGAGGTGTGAAGAACAAACAAACTAAACAGTCACCTGACAGAGGTCACGGGGTCACTGGAGCATGACCTGTTCAGAGGGGGGCCTCCTGGACAGCCTTTCAGAGCATATGGCGCCCCCCTCAGCTGCAGAGCAAACCTGCAGGACACGTCAGGGGGCGTGGCCTCTGAAGGAGGCCTCTCCTTGCAGAGAACCTGCGCTCCAACTCCTTCATCCAGAAAACGTTCTGCTCCATGAAGAGCAGATGAGTCATCTGTCCAGCCGAAATGTTTATGTTCAGTCTGGAAATCTGGAGGTTTTGGCTTCAAACGACTGTTTATCACCATCTGTGAGGCTGCATTTCACTCTGTTTCCATGGTAACCATAAGACACAAACCTCATCGTTTTTGTGTTTTATCTTTGCTGTTGGTTCCTTGATGGTAGAAAATTTTTTTTAAATGAATTTGTGTCCAAAAAAAACTTCTTTATTTAAAAATTCTCAGTAGTTTGGTCGAGGATGAGCCTGAAGAACATTTTGAAATCCTGTTCAGAAGAAAAGCAAAAGAACATCAGAGGACAAAAGAGACAACAAATCAACAGCCTGCCATGATCGGCCTGCAGGTGGCGCTCTAACCAGAGTCCTCGTTTCCATCCAGAAAAGGAGGAACTGGCTGTAAATGACCTAAAACTTTGAGTCTCTCCAGATCCTGCAGCAGCAGATGGTCTCCGTGGCCTCCTGTGGGGGCTTGGAGCGCCACCTTGTGGCCACGGCGCTGCAGTGACCCCAGCCTCATGGAAGCGAATCCATCCCAGCGTCGTGGGAGAGAAGCTGCGCTGGCATCAGCCTTAGTAACGGGCCAATGCTAAAGAGTGTCGCCATGGTAACCTGTGAGCCGAGAGGGAAGATGTCAAAAACTGCAGACGTGAAAGAGCTGCCACCGCTGTGGCGTGATGCAACGGAGAATTCCCCTCAGGGGGGGCCTGATTAGTAAAATAAAATTGGAGTTTCACCCGTCCCTCCGGGACGCGTTCACAGACGCACAAGTTTCTGTAAATCCCAGTTTTTCTCTGTGTCTCATTAAAATGTTTCCATCTGAGTCACGTCCCTGATGGGTGACCTGTTTAATCAGAGACAAAGTAGGACATCCTCCTCCTGCTGGGCACTTCTCAAACTAATGCAGCCCCCTCCCACTCCGCTGAATCACAAACAAACGGAGGCGCTGCTGGCTGGCCGCCGCCACCGCCGCACAGGCCAGCGTTTCCGCAGCCCCTCTTCACAGGGCAGGACCCCCTCATGTCCAGCTGGTTTGTGCAGGAACTCCTTCCAGGTTTTGGACACAGGTTTGTTTCTCCCTGTGCCCCCCCCCCCCCCCCCCCCCCCCAAACGGTCAGTTCTCCATGAACGACATGTTCTGGAAGGAAAATGGACATTCAGAAACGTCCTTCTTGCAGATCTTCTGCACCCGTTTGCCTGGCCTGTGGCTCTCTTCAGACGCCTTTCCTCAGGCCTGGGGGAGTTTTTGGACCGGGCCCTGCAGCCCTGGTCAGCGTGGTTCCACACCTTCTCCAGAAACCTTTCCTCAGGCTTTCAGACCTGAACGGCACCAAAGGCTCCTGACTTATTCTCCACAGTTTCTCCTTTGTTCAGGTTAATGAATCAAAGTTCTGTGTCGTCCTGCTTCACTGCTGCTCTGGTTCTGGTTCTGGTTCTACAGTCTGAACTAGATCACTGATTGGCTAACTGGCTCACTGATCTGTTGTTCTGGTCAACGTCACCAATATCTTTAGTGTTTTTAGTATCCAAACGTCCATGCCTATAACACAGAGCACAATTCTCACGGGTTCTGCTTTGGTGGAACCGCGGTTCTCCAGGTACTAGAGAACACTGTGACAGGACAACTCAGGAAAGCACCTTCATTGACGGTGGGTCTGGATATGTAACAGGAAATAAACATAGGAGGGGACAGACGGCCAGCTTTCCACTCAGTTCAACATTTAGAGAATCTGGATCATTTTTTCTGTTCATACTGTAAACGTGACGCCGGCCCCTCCCACGGAGCAACGGGAAGAGGACAGTGCAGCCAGGAATAGATCAGGGACGGGAAAAGAAGAACTCGAGGAGTCCAGAAGACAGAAAAAGACCAAAAACGTTTAGTCAAACAAACAAAAAGAGAAACTGATCCTCATCGGTGCTGACAGAGAAGACTCACCGGGAAAATATTCATGAAAATACGATATTTGAAATTCTGCCTGTCAGATCTGATCTGATCTGATCTGGTCCAATCTGATCTGATCTGATCCGATCTGGTCCAATCTGGTCCAGTCCGGTCTGGTGATTTTCTGTATCATGGTTGTGACATCATCACTGTTATTGATCACCAGGAAAGCTCCAGAGAAACAGCAAGTGAGGCCGGCTGTACCATGCCGCACCTTTAGGGGGCGCCCATTAGCCGACAGCTGCCTGTAGCTGCCATCCTTCCAGACAGAGAAAAACTGCTGAGTCAGGATTTTGGTCCACGGACCATCTTCATCTCCATGAGACGTCAAACTTCAAGACAGGAACAAAACAGTGACAGGAGGAGGGAGAACAACATTTACACACAAAAAGGTTGGAGGGAAATTGTTGTTATGATTTAATTCAAGTTAACAGATTTTAACAAATAAAAACTTTGATAGATTCGTCCGCGTTTTTGAAGCAGCAGAACCTTTTGGGTGCCTGAAGGCCTCAGATCCTCCTTCTGCCTGAGAGTCGGAGACCTCCATCAGTTGAACACCAATCAATGACCTAAGCAGGGTGGGGTAGCGGTCAGCACTCGCCTCACAGTGGGAAGGTTCAAATCCCAGCGGGGTTCTTTCAGTAGCTGCGTTTACATGAGCAAAAGTAATCGGAAAGAACGCCTGATCGGAAAGAAAATGCGTCATGTAAACGCGCCGTTCGGAATACTCTGCCCCGGTCAGACTCGTTCGGATCAGAATTTCTTTCCGATGGAGATAGGTGAGTCATACCGATCGTTTATCCGATCGTGGAGCAGGTAAACGGTCATTCCGATCGTGTGTCACTACTGCTCTGGGTTACGTCACGCATAGACGGAGAAAGCTTTGGAGCTCAGACGGGACCGACCAGCTGCTCTGCGGACGCCCCGTGAAAAGCGCCGCTCCGCTCTCGCCACGCTGGCTCTCGCCTCTCTTACACCCCTCACGAGGGAGATGCGGGGCAGGAGCGCTTGCCCCCCGACGCTCACTCGGTCCACTGGCAGGATGCTTGTTCGGTGTGCGTTTTGTTGTTTTGTTATGTGCGTGAGAATTCAGACTGCGGGCCGTCCCGCTGCTCTGGGTTAGCGGCTGCAGGACCTGGGAGGAACCGCCAGCTCACGCTGCGAGTTTGGGGAAGCAGAAATAAATGTCGCTCAGTCCTTAGAAACTGTTGGATTTGTGTTTCCAGTTGTGTCCCGACAAAATAAAGGCTGATGTTATTCCCAGACATTTACGTGCAGCCAAGATGCAGACTGCAGCGTTTCATGGTTCTGATTAATATGATAAATAATGATAAATAAAACGATGAGCGAACAGGCGCTTCATAATATTCATGACATTAATAAAAGCACGTTTGGAAGATCGTCTCGTATGTTACTGAGCTGCTGCATAAAATAAATGTCTGTGGCAGCGGTTTGTTTAGAACGGGACCTACTTCCTCATCCGGGTGATTTTACACGACTGCGCATGCCCAAATGACTTATTCTGACCGAAAGTGTGAGCCATGGGAACGTTTGTTCTGATCGGAAAAAGGTTTTCTGATCCCACGTGCACGGGTGAATTTTAACCCGACCATTGATCCCATCAAGATATTCTGCCCATGTAACCGCGGCTACTGTGGACTTTGCATGTTCTCCTGGTTCCTGTGTGGGCGTTCTCTGGCATCCTCCTGCAGCCCAGGAGAAGGAATCTTTGGTGGTTTGGTACCGTGGACAGGTAGATGTGTGTTTGTTTCCCTGCAACAGACCGGTGACCCGTCCAGCGTGAACCCTGCCTGCCCCCAACGGGACAATGGTCATGGTAAATGTTCTATGGAGGTAAGCAGACGGAGATGTTTGGAGACGTTGAGAGGAGGAACGGTGAAGATGTTGGAGCTACCATGAAAGAGGAGGACCAAAGAGGTTCGTGGATGAGGGATTGGAGCAAAAGGGAGGAGGCTGCAGAGGAGAAGGTTGGATGGAGGCAGATGATTGGCTGAGGCGCCCCCTAGAGGCCGCAGCTGGAAGACCACAGAGAAGAAAATGTTAGTCATCAGTGACTCTTATGGTTCAGACTCAACACAGCTTTATCTGCGTGCACGTTCACGTGCGCGTCACACCCTGATGTGGCAGAGGAGACCCCCCCCCGCTCTACAGCCAGCCCCTTTAATACCCTTGCTTATGCGCTGGCAGGGGGAGGGATGGGGGGAGGTTCGAGGGATTTGGACAGCTGTCAATTAAAAATCCCTCGACACAGGAAGACTCCGCCTCTCCTGCTCAACGGCACTCCTGACACGTCACTGGCAACCCCCACAACCACCCCTCCCCCACACACTTGTGTTTGCACAGCTCAGGCTGCTGTTATTATTGCTCTACGGCTGTAATCCCCCCCCCCCCCCCCCATCAGCCGTGGTTGAGTAATTGTAAATTTAGTAGACTGTGAGCGCGTGCACGAGCTCATGCACGGGCGTGTCCACAAGCCTGCGCGCATATGCTAACGTCCTGTATTGGGGGGGGGGGCAGTGTTTGGGTCATTTTCTTTAAGGACAGTCAATGAAAAAAATGTTCTTCAGGCCTGAAACCTGCAGCTGGTCTAGACTCTGAGTTTCAGAAGACAAGGATGACGATAAGAAGAACATCTGGAAAACATCAGAGGAACATCTGAAAATCATCAGAGGAACATCTGGAGAACATCAGAGGAACATCTGGAGAACATCAGAGGAACATCTGAGGAACATCAGAGGAACCTCTGAAAATCATCAGAGGGACCTCTGAAAATCATCAGAGGAACATCTGAAGAACATCAGAGGAAAATCTGAAGAACATCAGAGGAACATCTGAAGAACATCAGAGGAACATCTGAAGAACATCAGAGGAACATCTGGAGAACATCAGAGGAACCTCTGAAAATCATCAGAGGAAAATCTGAAGAACATCAGAGGAACATCTGAAGAACATCAGAGGAACATCTGAAGAACATCAGAGGAACATCTGGAGAAGATCAGAGGAACCTCTGAAAATCATCAGAGGAACATCTGAAGAACATAAGAGGAACCTCTAAAAATCATCAGAGGAACATCTGAAGAACATCAGAGGAACATCTGGAGAACATCAGAGGAACATCTGAAGAACATCAGAGGAACATCTGAAAATCATCAGAGGAACATCTGAAGAACATCAGAGGAACATCTGGAGAACATCAGAGGAACACCTGGAGAACATCAGAGGAACCTCTGAAAATCATCAGAGGAACATCTGAAGAACATAAGAGGAACCTCTGAAAATCATCAGAGGAACATCTGAAGAACATCAGAGGAACATCTAGAGAACATCAGAGGAACATCTGGAGAACATCAGAGGAACATTTGGGGAACAACAGAGGAACATCTGGAGAACACTAGAGGAACATCTGGAGAACATCAGAGGAACATCTGGAGAACATCAGAGGAACATCTGAAAATCATCAGAGGAACATCTGAAGAACATCAGAGGAACATCTGGAGAACATCAGAGGAACATCTGAAGAACATCAGAGGAACCTCTGAAAATCATCAGAGGAACATCTGAAGAATATCAGAGGAACCTCTGAAAATCATCAGAGGAACATCTGAAGAACATCAGAGGAACCTCTGAAAATCATCAGAGGAACATCTGAAGAACATCAGAGGAACATCTGGAGAACATCAGAGGAACATCTAAAGAACATCAGAAGAACCTCTGAAAATCATCAGAGGAACATCTGGAGAACATCAGAGGAACATCTGGAGAACATAGGAGGAACATCTGGAGAACACCAGAGGAACATCTGGAGAACACTAGAGGAACATCTGGAGAACATCAGAAGAACCTCTGAAAATCATCAGAGGAACATCTGGAGAACATCAGAGGAACATCTGGAGAACATAGGAGGAACATCTGGAGAACACCAGAGGAACATCTGGAGAACACTAGAGGAACATCTGGAGAACATCAGAAGAACCTCTGAAAATCATCAGAGGAACATCTGGAGAACATCAGAGGAACATCTGGAGAACATAGGAGGAACATCTGAAGAACATCAGAGGAACATCTGGAGAACATAGGAGGAACATCTGGAGAACATCAGAGGAACATCTGGAGAACACTAGAGGAACATCTGGAGAACATCAGAGGAACATTTGGAGAACACCAGAGGAACATCTGGAGAACACTAGAGGAACATCTGGAGAACATCAGAGGAACATCTGGAGAACATCGGGGGAACATCTGAAGAACATCAGAGGAACCTCTGAAAATCATCAGAGGAACATCTGAAGAACATCAGAGGAACATCTGGAGAACATCAGAGGAACATCTGAAGAACATCAGAAGAACCTCTGAAAATCATCAGAGGAACATCTGGAGAACATCAGAGGTACATCTGGAGAACATAGGAGGAACATCTGAAGAACATCAGAGGAACATCTGGAGAACATAGGAGGAACATCTGGAGAACACCAGAGGAACATCTGGAGAACATCAGAGGAACATCTGGAGAACATCAGAGGAACATCTGGAGAACACTAGAGGAACATCTGGAGAACACTAGAGGAACATCTGGAGAACATCAGGGGAACATCTGAAAATCAACAGAGGAATATCTGAAAAATATCAGGAGAACATCTGGAAAACACCAGAAGAACACCTGGAGAACATTAGAAGAACATGAAACCGCATTGAACACGCAGCAGGTGTGAACACAGCGTCATCAGACCTGCGTGGCACAGGTGGCTCCTCCCACGCTCCAGCACCTTTGGCGTCCTCATGCGTGTTCCGCCTTGCTGGCCCACACGTGCACACGGTGATCCGCGTGCACGTGCTGAACTGTGGGAAACGGTCACTTTAAGCGCGTGTCCGTGGTTCCTCTGCGCTTTGTTTCTGCTGTCAGTACTCCTTAAACTCACCCTCCCCCCCCTCCGCTCAGTCAGCCGTGCTGCACACGGATGAAAACATGCATGCCTCGCCACCGCGCGCACGAGCACGGTCACGCCTCGCGCAGACACATGTCGGAAACGTCCACCCCCCCCAGGTATTTGACTCACGCCTACTGTCAGTGCCGGTCGCCTCCTCGGACGCCAGATCTCACGCTCTCACCGCAGCACACGCAGGAACGCACATGCACACACGCAGACACGCGCACGCACGTACATGCACACACAGGAAGGTCTTCAGGAACATCTTCAGTGCTCCGTGAATGAAACTACGACCTTCAACCAAACTTTGTTTTCAGGCTCACCTGGGGGGGGGGGGGGGGGTATACCTCATGGATTCATATTTAGGTGAGAACGTGTTTTGATGACCCATTAGAACCGGAACAGACCGAGAGCTAACTCCGTGACTTAGGGGGTGGGGGGGGCCTGGTCGTCGCTGCTCCTTGCCCTTCTGCCGTGGGCCGGGGTGGGGGTCGGGGCCTCCGGGGCCTGGCGGGGGTTGTTGGGGGCTCCGTTGGTCGGGGGATCAGGTCCGGCGCCTGGGTTGGGCGGGCTGGGGCGCTGCGTGGTCCTTTGGGCTTGGGTGTGGGGGTGCGTGGTGGGGGGGCGGGGTGGTGGTCTGGCTTGGCTTGGGGGGGTGGTCCCTTTGCCTGTGCTGGGGGGGGTTGGCGGGGGGTGCTGCTCGGGGGGGGGGGGGGGGGGCAGCGGCGCTGGATGGGCTTCCCATCTACGCCTGGGGCTGGGATCGGCCCTTCCCTGGCTCTGGGGCGGGACAGGACAACCCTCTTGGGGCCCCCGGTCGCTCTGGGTGTCCTCCGCTTCGGCTGCGGGGTCTGGGGGGGGTGGGGTGGGGGGTCTTGTCGGCCCTGACCTGTGGGGGGGTCCACTATTGGTACGGGGCAGGGGGGGTTGACGGGTCGGGGTCTCCGCTGAGGCCATCGGCGGATTCCCCGGCCGGTTGGCTGCCTCGGTCCCGTCGAGGCCTGACCAGAGCTCTTCTAGGGCCGGCGTTTGGGGGTGGGGGCCTGGGCTTTCTCCGGGGGGGGGCCGGCGCTTTCTGGCTCCTCTCTCTCTGTGTGGGGGGGGTGGTGTTGGGCCTGGGGTGTCGGCGCCTCCGGGGGTGGGGCCCCTGGGCTGCGTGGGCCTGGTCCCCTTGCTGGGGGGGGGGGGGGGGCGGGGGACAGCTGTTTGACCACCGGGGGACAGTCTATCAGCTGTCCCCAACTTACCCCCTTCCTCATATAACCTCATAATAGGGTGAGGGGGTGGGGGGCTTAGCCTGCGATGAGCCTTGGGGGGGGGTTTACTAGGCAGTGGCCCCCCTCCTATGGTTGCCGTATGGAGTGGGCCCCCCCTCTTTCGGTTTTATTTGCACCTTAGACATGTAGGGCCCTTGGTAGGGGGGGTGCTTGGACATCACTGCCAGCAAGCAGCGGATGTCCTCCTAGCACCCTACCCGCCAATTTTAACCGCACCTTAGACATTTAGGGCCCCTTGGTGGGGAGGGTGAGGGGACGTCACTGTGAGTAATCAGGAGATGTCCCCTTAGTGCCCTACCCGCCAATTTTAACTGCACCCCCCTTAGTACACACACCCCTCCCCCCTCAATATATACATCCCAACATAAACACACACACATGCACACACACACCATCTCAAACACACATACACGCACACACAATTTGCAAGGAAGGTGGGACCTGGGTCCGTCTGTCCCCTGCCTCTTCCCTGGTGGGGGGTGCGGGCCCCTTTGCAACGGCGGCCGTGTCCCCGGGGTGCCGGCTTCCTGGGCCCGGCGGTGCTCTCTCCGCGCGGTGGGGGAGTTCACATTACATCTGAGCCGGGGGTGTCTGGTCCCTGGGGGGTGGGTTCTGGTCCTTGCTCCTGAGTGCTGGGCCCCGCCAAATTTCCAACTGTGGCCGAGCCTGGTCGGGCCATATTTATAACACCCCTTGTGGGCCCTCTTTTTTTTCCCCGGGGTTCCCCCCTCCTGGGCGGGGGCGGCGGGCCCCCTACCTCGCTCCTCCCTGGACCAACCGTGGGCCGGGCGGATGGCTGCCTGGAGTGCGGAGCGGGTCTCCCTTGGGGGGTCCTGGCTCGTACCTGGGGTTGGGGCGGGGGGATGCCCGGAACTCCTGGGTGGTGGTGGGGTGCTCGTCTGGGGCTGTGGGCGTCCTTCTCCGGTGGGGCTCTGCGTTGGGTTCTCCCGGCGCGGCGGGGGGGCTGCTCTCCTGGTTGGGCTGGGGCGGCGCTCTATTTCCCTCCGTGCTTCCCTGGCCTCTGGCTCTGGGGGCCTTGCGCAGCCCTGCTGGCCCTGGCCTGGGTGGCGGGCTTGGTCGCCCGGGCGGCGGTTGTTCCCTGCCGATTCCCGTGTGGCGTTGGGGGGATTCCGGCTGCCGCTGCTGCTGCGGTGGGGGTCTTGGGGTGGGGATGGCTGGGCACTCTTCCTCCTTCTTTTCACGTTCCACCATCCATTTTAGAAGAACATAAAACCTCACCTGAGCACAGGTGTTAGCTCACCTTTGCACTAAAAGCTTGCATGACTGAATGACCGAAATATTTCACACTAGTTGGTTTTAAGGCATAAGTATGCGTGTGTGAACACTATCTGTTTTGTGTACATGTCGACAGGTGGACATTTTTGCAGCTAGCAGGTGTGTTTATAACATTTGAGTGTGTGTGTGGACGGGCTCCGCCCTTTTTGTACTGCATTTGAACCTTATCATAATGATTAACAACCAGTAAACTTGTTGCTTTATGCTGCTTCATGGTCTTATCCCCCTTCCCCTCCTATTATCACCCCCTACCCCCCCTCTCTCTAACGTCCCTCTCTCTTCTTCCCCTCTTTCCTTTTCCGTCCGGTCCAACACCAAAGATTTTCAGACATGATTGAAATTAATAAAGTTTGGCCTCAATTACAAAAGGGGTTTATTCAGACATACCTTTGGTTTGTCAGAAGATTAATAACCCCTCTTGTTAAAGCAAAATATGTCCAACCCAAGAGGCCCTCAGCTCTTGTCTGTCTGCCCAGCTGTTGGACAGGACAAGTTAAAAAAAAAAAAAAAAAGAACCGGAACAGACCCCCCTCTCTGACATCATCCACACCTCAAAAGGTTGTGTTTCAGCTCAGAAGGCAGAGATGTTGGGAATTCTGTGAATCTTCATCATCGTCATCATCACCTCCTGAAGAAGAAAAACAACTTCTGTCAGCCTGACGAGCAGCTGGGGGGGGGGGGGGGGGCTGCATTTCTGTTGTGTTTCTTTGGTCTCCTCACATCTGGGTGCTTAGAAGCTGCAGGAGGAAGAGGAGGATTTCTGCTGGTTCTGACTCTTCATCAGCAGAAGCCGATGCTGCTTCATCATCATCTTCATCTGCAGCTCATCTTCAGGAAAGCCCGTCGTCTCCTGCAGCAGTCCTGTAATCAGAGAGCTCGTTTGCTGAGCAGCGGTTGTTAGGGATGCTGGTTGTTAGTGGTTACCTGTCGTCATGGTTACCGTTTCCCTCGGAGGCTGCCACAGAGCCCTGGAGCAGCACAGAGTGAGACCGGGTGCAGACGCTTCAGCTCTGCCGGTGTCACTCAAACTTCCCGTGAACTTTATGCCCACAGAAAGCTGAAGTGGGAGCACCGCTCTCTGATTGGTGGAAAGGTCGTCTCACCTGGACTGATGGAAACGCTGCTGCAGCTTCTCCGCCCACAGAAGCAAACCTTTCTTCACTCCACAGATGCTGAGTGATGGAGAGCCCCCCCCCCCACGCTCTGATCGGTTTGGCCCACCTCATCAAAAACCTGACAGCCATTTAACTGATTAGCCCCGCCCACAAATGCATTCCCTGAGGAAAGCGAAAGGTTGAAAGTTTGGCGCCTGGCCTGTCATCCTCTTCTTCACGACTAACAGAGCCAGATTCTGAACCACCTGAACGACCCATAGCTCCTCCCACACATGCAGGAGGCGAGGCGTCTCCTCTGCGCTCCTGTTTTTTCACGTTTCCCAAACGTTCTTCTGCTTTTCCGTGAAGCTGCTAGACAGGGTCGATCTCCTCCCAGCCGTCACGTCTCCATCACTTTGAGGAGCAGCAGGCCCCTCTGCACCTCCTCCGCTGCAGCTCCTCCTCGGCTCGGCTCCAGCAGACATCCGCTGGTTGTTGACAAACGGCTCTGTGCTCGGAAATGTTCTTCTTGGACTTTTCATTTTGAAAATGTACCGGCCAAAAGTTCCATTTGATTTATTTGGATGAATGAAGTGGTTCCATCTTAGGATGACATCATCTGCAAAGGTACAAACTGAGACTTACGGTTCACTCTGACCAAATCTTGGTTTTTGGGTCATGGTTTTGTTTTGTTTTGATATCTGATTTGAATTTTACAAAAAAAAAACACAAAAAACTACAAATTCAGAAAAATCCTTTTTTCTATTTGCTGAAAACAGAAAATACTAATGAAGGAAATGGTTCAGTTGCTTTTGCTGAGCCTTCTGTGACATCATCAAACTACATATTCTATTTATCACAACAGGTGTTTTATATTTCATCGTGAACATGTGCAAACATATGCAGTGCAGATGAGACGATCCTGTTTTCCCCACGGCTCGGTCCCATGGTGAAACGTACGGTTGGGTTTTAAACCCGGAATCGTTGGATCGCCATTGGAACCCAAAGGAGACATGAAGGTTTTGGTCTGACCAGCTCCAAGAAGCCAATCAGACTGAGGGTCCGATTGGACGGCCACTGATCTGTTCACATCCTGACCTTCACAACTTTGTCTCTTCTAAACCCGGTGATTCTGTTTCTGGGTCATTGGGTTGCTGGAGCCTATCCCAGCTGGTCTAAAGCGGGGCGGGGTTCTCTGCAGAGCCACACTTGGAGCAGTCTAGACTGCAAGAGGAACCAGGAGAACCTCCAAACTCCACACAGGATGAACTCGACTGGGATTTGAACCAGCGCCTTTTTACTGTGAGGCAGAGTGCTAACCGCTGCACCACCATACAACCAATGATGAGACAAAACATTTTCAGAGAAAACTGCTTGTTTCTGTAAAAATATCAGAAATGTTTCAGCCCCCCCACCCCCCCTCCAAAATAACCCTCTTTGGGATCAGACCTGCCGCCGCCTCGTCGGGGGCGGAGCGTCTCCTCTGAGCCGGTTCTCTGAGTTCTCCTCCCGGGTTTCTGGTCTGCGTGACGCTGGGCTTCAGAAGCTCCTAACAGGTGTATCGGCGCGTGAAATCGCGGCGCTGCCAGCAGCCAGTCACACGGCGGGATGGTTGCTGTTGTGGGTGTGGGGGGGGGCTGTAATCCGGCGGGGAGATGCTCGCCGTTCTTATCGGGATGAGACTGCAGCACTAGATAAGGAGCAGGATAAATATAGAGCTCGCGCTTTTTTCTCTAATCCAGCCTCGGGGCAAAGAAACTAACCTTTAAAATAGGTCAGCTCCTCCGCCTCCAACAAACGCCGGCCCAGCGCTGCGTCCTTTGAGCAAGGCATCAGGCCTGTCTGTGATCTGGACATTCACTTTGAAGGTCGCGACCCCACTGATGATGGGCAGGATGCTGTGAAACCGGAATGTCCCGTCTAACGGTCGGTGGTTCTCTCTCTGAGTCTGTTGGGGTTTTACTGACAGGAAGAAAAAAATCAAAACCGAGAAAACTTCTGATGAAGGTTTGATGGAAATCCCACCAAAATCCGAGTAAAGAACTGTTATTATTAATAATATTATCATTGTTATTATTAACTCCATATTTATTATTATCTGAAGGACATCAAAGCTGTTTGTATCTAAAGAGAAAAACATACATAAAGTATTGAAATAATGTTCTAATTTATTTGAGTAGAAAAATAGTTCAAATGTTATTTTTATTTCTTCTTTAACCCTTGTGCTATCTTAGATCAGAGTTTTTCTACCTTTTCTGAGCCACGGCACACTTTAACCTTGACAAATATCCCGCGGCACACCAGCATCCAAAAAAAAATAAAGCAGAAACTCACAGTCTGTGTTGATCAACAGCCCCCCCCCACAAACTCACGTGCATTTTTCTGATAATTGTGGCAGAAAAAGCTGGAAGTTGCAGCTGTTTTTTCTGAAAGACGAGATCAAAGTTAAGTTAGAAAATTTACAAACTGTTTGTTCGTTGTGGTTTCAAGACGTTTAACAAGGACGACTCATTGTACGCTGAGGCACTGTCACTTTAACCCAATGCATCATGGGAGATGTAGTGATGTCAGACTGACTCTCTTCTCTGAGCTTCATTGTTTTGTTCTCTTGTTCCACGGTCTGACACCAGATTCTGTGGAAAGCTACACCGATAAAGACGAGCTTTAGCTGGTATTTCTGTTAGAACTGAGAGACTTTATGAGCAGAATCAGAACAAGGAAGTGAAGACTTTAACCACTTCTGATTGGTCAGACTGATGACGTGTGATTGAGAATCCAAGAATGATTGGTGGAGACAGTTAAAGGGGCGGGACTTTTCCTAAAACAGCTGAATCGCGGTACCGTCATTTTTATCAAAATGTCTTTAATACAATCAAATAAATACAAAGAAAAATTAAATTTATGATCTTTCATATTCCTAACTACTCAGTGTTTTATCAGGGCCTGTTTGGATGAACACAGAGATGAAATCCTGCAGATGGGAAATGTTTTTAGATCAGTTAATGAGGGTCATTTCCCACGGCACACTGGTTGAAAAACACTGTCTTAGATGACCCCCCCCCCCTTGCATTGACGTGTTCCCCCTACCATGACAAAGGTGGATAAAGGTAGAAAGATTTCATGTAATCCATGGACACCAGTGAAGATCACAAATCATTGAAGAAAAAAGGTTCAGAGCACTGTCTAGTGGGTCTAGATGACCCAACACCCAACGTTAGAGTGCCTAGGATAGCACAAGGGTTAACCTGCTTGTTAGCATTTTAGTGGGGAAAGTGACCTTGTTGCTGGTTCAATTCCTGGACTGGCAGGTTTTCTAAGGTTGGGCCAGCCGTGGTGCAGCGGTAGGGCGGTCGACCCATAATAGTAGGTTCGATTCCTGCCTTGTACACCCATGTGTCGATGTGTCCTTGGGCAAGACACCGAACTTGCCTCTGGTGGGAGGTTGGTGCCAGTGTTCAGCAGCGGAGCCGCCACCAGTGTGTGACTGGGTGTGTGACTGTGTGTGTGTGTGTGATTGTGTGTGTGACTGTGTGAGTGAATGTGTGTGTGGATGTGTGTTTGAATGTAAAGCGCTTTGGGCCTTGTGGGTACCAAAGCGCTATATAAGTATATAAGTATACACCATTTACCATTACCATAAGTGGGCAGGGCTGTGGACTGCACATAACTGATGGGGGCGTGGCCTGTGGTTCTAATGTGTACTCCTCACCATCTTCATGATGAAGATTGACTTTTATCAGAAAACAGCCTGTTCCTGCTGTAAAACTGAAGTATTTAGCTAAGAGCAGAAGGACAATGGTTTGCTTATGCAATACGCCGCCTGGTGGTGGATTGGTGAACTCAACTGGTTTTAGCTGGTTTCATTTTTGAAGGGATTTTCTAAAAAGCTGTCCTTTTGATAATGCAGAGCTCTGGAGTTTTTTCCAACCACAGTATGCCTGTTGTGGTGTCCTTGAGCAAGGCACCTAGTGGGTTTCACGCCGGCGGCAGCACGTATCGCGATGGTTCATTTGGTGAGAATGGTATGGATTCAAAATGTTGTCAGGTCGATATTTCTTGAATTATTTCTGAGCGTCCTTCAGTGTCTGACTCCTGTTTTCCACTTCAACCTCCAACCTCTAGGTGGCAGCAGAGAACATGGAGCCTCTTTAAATAGCTCTATACCACAAAACAACAGGAAGACCTCAGCTAGAAGCAGCTTTTTTCGTTGTCATGAGACATGAACTACTTAGTTTTTACTTGGGATGGGAACTGAACTGTAACTCTGAGCCATGTTGCTGCCAGAATCGCATGAAAACACGGATTGTGGTTCTTTGTAGCTCAGATCAGAACCAGTGAAGCTCTGCAGCTGCATAGCGGCTAATAGGCTGATGCAAAGCAGGCCAAAGTTCTGCAGAACCTCCCAGCAATAGATTGTAGTTCTGGTGGATCAGAGTGATGTGAACAACGCTCTAGAAAAAGGCCATCGTTGTGGCGATGAGCGGTAAAGTCCGTGTTTACTTACATGTATGAAAGTGGAAAGTGGAGCTGCAGCTGCAGAGCAGACGGTCATGGAAACGAAGCATCTCCTTCATCCTGTCATGCTGCCTCATCATCACACTTTATTGTTACTGGATAGAATTAGTGTTTTTATTTTCTTCATTATTTTTGAAGCACCATTCAGACTCCTGGAATGTTTCTAAGTACTGGGGAAGCAACATTATAGCTGGAAATAAACACTTTATTAACTTAATCATACTTTTACAACCTTATTGGTTAAGACCAATAAATTCATTAATTTTTTTATTCATACAGTGAAATATATTTTGTTGTGGAAATCAGACAATGTTGACTGTTCCATTTCTATATCTTAAGTAACCAAAATAAAAGTACTATGAATTTGCCGGGGTAAAAGCAGCTTCTATACAGTGGTGGACAAAATTGTTGGTACCCCTCAGTTAAAGAAAGAAAGTCCACAAAAAACAAACTAGTGAAATATGGCTGGACAAAAATGATGGTACGTCCATAAAAGACTGAACTAATAGCCCAGGGGGTCATGATGAACTCAGGTATGTCCTTTGATTGACATCACAGCTGTTTTCAAACCCACAATCAGTCTGTCTGCCTATTTAAAGGGAGACAAATAGTGAAAAGGTGTGAACCAGACTGAACATGGACAACAGAAAGCCATGGAGAGAATTGTCCCAGGACATTAGAAACACAATTATAGACAAACATGGTAAAGGTAAAGGCTATAAAACCATCTCTAAGCAGCTTGAAGTTCCTGTGAGCACAGTGGCACATATTATTCAGAAGTTTAAGACCCACGGGACAGTAGCCAACCTCCCTTGGCGATGGAAGAGGAACATTGATGACAAATTGAGGAGACGGATAGTTGGAACTGTCTCCAAAGAGCCCAGAACAACCTCCAAAGACATTAAAGGTGAACTCCTAGATCAAGGTACATCAGTGTCAGATCGCACCATTCGTGGTTGTTTGAGTGGACTTTGTGGGAGACGACCAAGGAGGACACCACTGTTGAAAGCAAACCATCAAAAAGCCAGACTAGAATTTGCAAAAATGCATGTAGACAAGCCACAAAGCTTCTGGGAAAATGTCCTTTGGACAGATGAGACCAAACTGGAGCTTTTTGGTAAGAAACATCAGCTCTATGTTGGTTGACTCAAAAATGAAGCATCCAACCAAAAGAACACTGTCCCTACTGTGAAACATGGAGGAGGCTCAGTTCTGTTTTGGGGCTGCTTTGCTGCATCTGCCACAGGATGTCTTGAAGTTGTGAAGGTCAAATGAGATCTCCAGATTATCAAGGCATTCTGGGTAGAAATGTGCTGCCTAGTGTCAGAAAGCTTGGTCTCAGTCGCAGGTCATGGGTCTTCCAACAGGACAACCATCCAAAACACACAGCCAGAAACCCCCAAGAATGGCTCAGAGAAAAGCGTTGGACTATTCTGAAGTGGATTCTATGAGCCCAGATCTGAATCCCATTGAACATCAGTGGAAGGAGCTGAAACATGCTATTTGGAGAACCGTCAAACCTGAGACAACTGGAGCAGTTTGCTCATGAGGAGGGGGCCAGAATACCTGTGGACAGGTGCAGAAGGCTCATTGACAAATACAGAAACCGTTTAGTTGCAGTGATTGTCTCAAAAGGTTGTGCAACAAAATATGAAGTTATGGTTACCATCATTTTTGTCCAGCCCTATTTCATTAGTTTGTTTTTTTTAAATAATTCTGTTCATCAAAAACTCAAAAGTAATGGTTGATTCTGATTTTTCAATTTTCAATACATATTAATTTATTGTTCCCTTTGAACCTTTCAAGTCATTTCAGTGAACATTGTGGACTTCCTTTCTTTAACTGAGGGGTACCAACTATTTTGTCCACCACTGTATGTGATACAGTTGCAGTGCTAAACATTGTAATCATTAAATAGACTGCATTAGATCGTATTATTACGATGAAAGACACATTAATATCCAGGTACAGTTTTTTAAGTCATACTCCTAAAAAAAAAAGTTTTCCAATAAAATATCTGGATACGTATCGTATCGCCGCTGTCCCCCTTCAGGGGTCGCCACAGAAAATCCGCTTTTACTGATTTACTCAGAGTTTGTAGCCGCTTTCAAGCGGTGGGGGTGTGGCCTTCTAAGAAGCTCCCTCCTGATTGGTGAGAGTGGTTGTCATAGAAACAATGACTCTGACCCATTTGGATCAAGAAAGTCAATTCAGTTGCCATTTTTGTCTGAATCACGTCCGTGTCGTGCAGAAATGGTGACTGAATCGACCCCCTCTGGTTGGAGCTGGTTGGAGCTTCATGGATGACGTCACTTAGTCCAGAACGGCGTAGGCCGAGCAGAACTGCAAACGTTTGGAGTTTCTGGAGCATTGTCATGGGACGAGTCTCTGCTCGTTTGGTCCACAAAAACCACAGGAATTCTGGAGGAATGTGACGTCATGAGCTTGGAGGTGGAAACGCCGCCAGCTCCAAGCTGAGGAGCATCAGTGACGACTGGAAACTTTCAGCGTTCATCATCTGAAACCTCAACTTGATTGTTTGTTTGTTTTTTTCATCACCAAAAGCTGACAGTTTGTTTCCAGCGGTGTGTGATGGCTCGATGACGTCACAGAAGCACGAGGAGAGTCGTGTTTCCTTCAGGGTCTTTGACCAGCGCGGCTGAAAGGAACAAAGAAGATCCTGGAGAAAAGGCTCCTTCAAAGGACAGAGTGCCGCCCGGGGGCCGCCCCCCCCCCCCCCACAGGAGAGGACTCGGACACAAAGGCAGAGAAGGCGAGGAGCTGGTCACGTGGGAGGACGGCTTTGGGAGAGACAAGGAGAGAGGGGGGGGGGGGGCATTCTTTGAAAAGGACATTCAAAGCGTGAAGAAGAGCTGGAGTCCAGAGTCTTCATCAATCTCCCACATAATCCCCGCCCACAAATCAGAGACTCCTGCCGCTCTGCAGAAACTATGTCCTAGAAAACAGAACTAAAACGTCAGAGGATGAAAAGGGAACTGGGAACGCTCTGAAAACAGATCAGAGGACTCGACCTCTGAGACCGGTGGGTGTGAAGGGTTCCCTGGAGAACCCAGAGAACATATTGGTTCCGCATGGAGATATTTGCACAAATGTTCCTTAGAAGAGTTCACGTCCCTGTGTTTTTGGAGGGGGGGGGTGTCTCTGAATGCTGACTGACAGCACAGAAATGCAACCGCCGTGCGCGCGCTTTGTGCCACAAACGGAGCGCGTCTCCGCTGCTGGAGAGAGGGAGGGAGCGCATCTCTCTCTCCTCTCAGACGTGTTTCGGTTTTCCGCGGCGGCTGAGCGCGCGAGCCTCACTCCTGACGTCAGGAGTGATCATCGCGGCTGCTCTCTAATCCGGGTCTGCGTCTCTTCCCGCGGTCTGGATGTTGACATCTCTCCCAGCTGCGGCGCTCCGGAGCGGCGGCGTTCCACGCATGCCCCCGCGCGCGGAGCAGCCGTGATCCAGAGCTCAGCTCCGCGCGCACAGCCCCCCCCCCCCCCCCCCCCCCCTGTATCCGGACTCAAACCTGCGGGATGTTCGGGCTCCACGCGCCCCCTCAGCTTCTGCTTCAGTGACCGTGGATGGCAGCGGCATGGAGATCGCCTTGGTGAGCTTTGAAAACGGCGGCGCCAAAGGCGGCGGCGGGAATGCCGAGGAGAACTGCCGGCACGCGCTGGAGGTCCCTCAACCGGGCTTCGTCCAAACGGCGCTGGGAGAGGAGCGCGGGAAGGAGCTGAACACCCGCGGGAGCCCCCGGCAGCAGCTGAGCCCCTGGAAGATCAACGACATGAACACCACGCTGAGCTGCAGCGAGAACGCCATGGATGCGCTTTTACGCGCGGACCACAGCCCCCACCTGTTCGACGAGGACCTGCTGGACATGGACGTGGACGCGGAGAGCAACGAGCGGGTGCTCATCAACATCGCCGGGCTGAGGTACGAAACCCAGCTGGGCACTCTGAACCAGTTCCCGGAAACGCTGCTGGGAGACCCGGCCAAGAGGATCAAGTACTTCGACCCGCTCCGGAACGAGTACTTCTTCGACCGGAACCGGCCCAGTTTCGACGGGATTCTGTACTTTTATCAGTCCGGGGGGAAGATCCGCAGACCCGTCAACGTGTCCATCGACGTGTTCGCCGACGAGATCCGGTTCTACCAGCTGGGAGAAGAGGCCATGGAGCGGTTCCGCGAGGACGAGGGCTTCATCAAGGAGGAGGAGAAGCCGCTGCCCCAGAACGAGTTCCAGAAGCAGGTCTGGCTCATCTTCGAGTACCCGGAGAGTTCGAGTCCGGCGCGGGGCATCGCCATCGTGTCCGTGATCGTCATCACCATTTCCATCATCACCTTCTGCCTGGAGACGCTGCCGGAGTTCCGGGACGAGCGCGAGCTGGCCGTGAGCGTCCGGCCGGACAACGGCACGGCGCCGCGGCCCTCCCTCACCTTCTCGGACCCGTTCTTCATCGTCGAGACCACCTGCGTCATCTGGTTCACCTTCGAGCTGTTCGTGCGCTTCTTCGCGTGTCCCAGCAAGTCGGAGTTCTCCAAGACCATCATGAACATCATCGACATCATGTCCATCATGCCTTACTTCATCACGGTGGGCACGGAGCTGGCGGAGCAGCAGGGCCAGGAGCACCAGAACGGCCAGCAGGCCATGTCTCTGGCCATCCTGAGGGTCATCCGCCTGGTCCGGGTCTTCCGGATCTTCAAGCTGTCCCGCCACTCCAAGGGGCTGCAGATCCTGGGCCAGACTCTGAAAGCCAGCATGCGCGAACTGGGGCTGCTCATCTTCTTCCTCTTCATCGGAGTCATCCTCTTCTCCAGCGCCGTGTACTTCGCCGAGGCGGACGAGCCCGAGTCCCACTTCTCCAGCATCCCCGACGCCTTCTGGTGGGCCGTGGTTACCATGACGACGGTGGGCTACGGGGACATGCGGCCGGTGACGGTCGGGGGGAAGATCGTGGGCTCGCTGTGCGCCATCGCGGGGGTTCTGACCATCGCGCTGCCGGTTCCGGTCATCGTGTCCAACTTCAACTACTTCTACCACCGCGAGACCGACCAGGACCAGTCCTCCCTGAAGGACGAGCCCGCAAGCGGCCGCGCCAGCCCCGAGCCGCGGCGCCGGGGCAGCCGGGCCTCCGCCAAGTCCCAGGACGCGGAGAAGAACGAGGGGGGCGACGGGGGGGAGAAGAACATGAAGGCGAACAGCAGCGTGGACTTCAAGAAGTCCCTGTACGCCTTCTGCCTGGACACGCGCGAGACAGACCTGTAGACCCGGACCCGCCCGAGCCCGCAGAACCGCCCCCCAGCCTCACCCCCCTCCCCCGGGCTGCACAGGCTCAAAGGTCTCAACCCTCAACCTCAACTGTCCGCGCGTGCTCGATTAAGGAAAAAACTTGCGCGTGAGCTAGTGGGAAACGGGAGTGAGGCGCGCGCGCAGCCGTCAGGATATGGGATCATTTCTGGACACGCAGAGGATTAACGGAATCTGAACATGAACCTCGAGTGGGTCTCACGCTCACGCGCACAGACTTCAGACGAAAACAGAGGATCTTTTTTCACGGATTTTCCTTTTCCTGTTTGAAACTTTCAAATCGAACTTTTCTGACAAACTGAGTGGAAGTACGACAGGAGCGGGGAGCACGTGCACGGAGGAGGCGCGCACACATCAGGTCAGTGTCAAGCGTGCGCGCATGTTTATGGCAGCTGAGAGCTGCGTTCTCAGCTTCAGACTCGGTTCAAGTCGGACTCGTCCGGAACAAGTCCGACCTGATCTACGTCACAACCTCCTGAAACAGAAAAACGATCATTTTAAAAAGACACATTTCAGTCACATTCTTGGTGGGAAAAACGTTTTTCCTTCACTTATTTATGAAAGTTTTCTATGATCCAAACGTTAAATTGATCTTTTCTCTTTTTAGTCTTTTTATTTTTTAAATGTTCAAATAGTTGAAAACAAATTTTTACTAAAGCTATTCATGTTTTATTTGAGGAATAAAAATGATTACAGTTCGATCTATTTTCAATATTTTGTCTGATTTCTGCTCATTGATGCAAATGAAGGAGCAGTTATTCCTTTATGGACATGTATGTACATCATTTTTAAATGAAAGAAAAACATTTTTGACTCAAAACTTTACTTCCATCAATCACTTTTCTAGACAGGAAATCATGTTTTTTCATGTTCTTTAAAGAATTTGAGTTGATTTTGCAGCAAAACTTGTCCTCATGAAGGGATCCCTGATTTCTGATGACGGCGCCATCTGAAGTCTGGTTTTCAAGGCTTTTGACTGTTTGACCTCCTGTTGTTGTTCTGGTGCATAAACCCCCGTTTCTTTAAATGTTCATTCTCTGTCAAATATCTGCTGACGCTTTAAATGTTCTTTTGGACAGATTTTCACATCTCCCTAAAGTTTGGAAGCAGAAGAGAGAAAAACTCATCTGACCATTAAAGCGCAGTGGAGCCGCCATGAATGCATGAATCCAGCGTGTTTGACACTTTTAGCAGGATCTTCGTAACATTAGAGGACTTGTATCGTGGGTGTGGTTTGTATGGTGGGTGTGGTTTGTATCGTGGGTGTGGTTTGTATGGTGGGTGTGGTTTGTATGGTGGGTGTGGTTTGTATCGTGGGTGTGGTTTGTATGGTGGGTGTGGTTTGCATGGTGGGTGTGGTTTGTATGGTGGGTGTGGTTTGTATGGTGGGTGTGGTTTGTATCGTGGGTGTGGTTTGTATGGTGGGTGTGGTTTGCATGGTGGGTGTGGTTTGTATGGTGGGTGTGGTTTGTATTTGTTGAATGAACATTTTTTGGTTAAAGGAACTAAACTTGGATGTTTGACTGAATTTCAAACAAGCTTTAAGCTGCGTTCACACTCAGCGTGATTCACGCGGCAGACACGCCCAGTTTCATCTTTAAGTCAACGTACAGATGTCAGACCGTGAGCGCCAACCAATCAGGGACACAGCTTTGGGCACTTGACATGTTCAGTGACTTTATTAGTGGGCGGAGTCAAATTCCAACACAGGGAGAATCTGATCCTTGTCATCATAAATTTTATGACATTTTTCTTATTTTCAATAGTAGTAAAAAGTTGCTCTAATGCTATTCTTACGTTTTCTCTCCTCTGACTAATGTGGAACAGGAAGTCGTCAAACTGGGTCACAGAGTCACGGAAATACCGACAGCGCCGTCATTCAGAAACATCAGTAGATGGTGAACCTCGCCGTTTTGGGAGAGTCTCTGAATGATGTCATGAACCCAGACATAGAAACGATTACCGATGCTTTTGTGGAACTCTTCAAAATCAAAAAACCTGATCTCTAAACGTCGCATGCCGCTCCGCGTACCGTTCAGGCTCAAATCCTCTGGCAGTAGCTCCTCCCACACGTCAAGCTTATGAACATATTTTTGGGCAGGCGGCAAGCAGCGAATTCAGAGAGGCTGCCATCGTGAAAGTGATGCGCGGATCATGTTCTGTGTGAACGCAGCTTTAGAGTCTTCAGATCATGCTGGTAACCAAAGAACACGCAGATCCTAGAACCATAGAACCAGCCCCTACCATGATCCTTCCACCTCCTAGCTTCACGGCTGGTTTATTCATTTCCTGTGTGTGATGGCGGCTCTGATAGACGTTGAGGTTTTGTGAAGTTCCTTTTTGCTTAAAGGTTCCTGAAAACGGGCCTGATGTTCTGCTGCAGCTGCTGGCTTTGATGGCGTTCATCTGTGACTGAGGATCCTGCAGACAGAACCTTTGGGTTCTGAAAGGTTCTTAAGAATGAACAAAAGAATTCCACTTGAGGACAGAACCGGATCGGATTTAGGAAAAAAGGTCTCTGGATCTGTTTTTAAAAATGATCGTCACGTTTGCTTTGGTAACCGTGACTTGGTCTGGAATTGAAACCAGATTAAGTGGATAAAATGTACCGAAGATTTTTTAAAACAAAACGTTTACAAAAGCAAGTTTGACCCTTTTTTTCTTTCCAATCCCAGAATTCATTTTTGTTTCCAATTTAAAGGTACAACACAGCTGTTTGACTAATTCTTTATTGCATCAAATGACTGCAACGGTTTGTTTTTGTCCCCTCTGGACTTCCGTAGGAGGCCTTGTTTGAAGCCGTGTGACCTTGAACGCCTCGCCGTGCAGATGTCAGTCTGAACTTTAAGCTCAGAAACTTGAGGGATTAGAGAAGTTGGGCTGAAGCTGACAGCTTGAGCGACGGCTCCTTTTCAGGAGGAGCTCAGAGAAATCAGACATGACTCACCAGAGCCGCCCCCCCCATGACCAACCTACGATGCAGCGTGTTTACATGTGATATCATGCTGCTATTCTGGTCCTCCTAATTGCGTTAAATCCGAGGGGCATGTGTCAGCAGAAGAAAATCTGCAGAGCGGCTGCCGCTCGGGTAATTGGACCTTCAACCACAGAACCGTCAGGCCTGATTAGAGCCGTTAAAAGTGACCTCAGCTGGAGACGAGGACGGACGCCGCCGTCCGGTTCCTCCAGATGATCCTCGTTGGCTCCACGCCCCCCACAGGCCGGACTCTGCTCTGCACGGCCGCCGTTGACTCCCTGCAAGGACGTTACATAAGAGGCGCTCGTGTGCAAGTGCACAGGAGCGTGCACAAGCAGAGGCGTCCTCAGCTGCAGCCGGAACAAACAGAGCAGCCAGGGAGCGAAGCTGAGCTGAGCCCGCTGGGCCGAGCCCGGCCTGGCAGCGCTGACCCGGACTCCAGAGGAAACATGTTTGTTCTGGACCCTTGCCTTGCAGGCTCACTCTGTCCATCCTGGGGGGTCCGGCAGCTCCAGCACCAGCCTCTACATCGCAATCTACACTTGTACATCTAAAATCCAGACAGTTTAGCTCTTCTGACCGCTTCCTTTGTCCGCTGACATCCTTCAGGTCTCATCAACTCCTGATCAAAATGAACTGAAAAGATTCAGATTTCTGTGCAGCTGGTTCTCTAACACCACCTCAGATGGACAGAAACTGTCCTGAAAGAAACATCATCAGGAGGAGGACAGGAATATTTTATTACTCAAAATTTCTCCCGAAAAGTTCAAAAATAAAAACTGATCCTGAAGCTAAAGTTGGTCTTGGCTAGCCTCTGACCGAGGTCAAACGTTTTCACATCTGGGCGTTTGGTTCTGACCTTGACGCCATCACAGGTCATGTGGTTCGGATGATGGAGCTGCCTGCTGCTCTCCTGGATCTTCGGATGCTGTAGACGATCCTCGTTCCGGATCGATTCACCGTTGATGCTTTTGATCAGGAGAAGGACTGAAAAACCTAGAAAGATCAATAGAAATAAACAGACAGTGAGGTCATGTTCATAACCAGGTCAAGACCCCAAATAATAGAGAATTTAGAAGATGGTAATGTTAGATATTTTAGAATGAACTGGTAAACAAACAAAAGCTCCAGCTCGTTAAGCTCGTTAGCTGCAGCATTTCTCCTGGTTTGATTCCCAAATAGGCGACGAGGTGAGACGCTAGACATGAGGGTTTTGGCATTCAGACCTGATCAACTGCCCCCCTAAAGTGAATTTGAGTTTCTGTTGATATCTAGTCTAATCTGATGGATCTGTTTTCCTCAGTTTCCCATGATCCTTTTCTCTTCAGTGCTTCTTCTTCCTGGTGATCTCAAATCCCACTTTTCCTCAAAATGAAATGCTGGTGTCCTTTAATCCAGACCAGCGGGTGGCTGATACGGTTTAGATGAAGGCAGGCCTCTGCTGACTCAGCACGCCGTCAGTGTACATCAGCATCGTCACGCCGGGAACACGCTCAGATGGAAACGCCACTTTGATGCTGAAGAACCGGCAGCAAAACTTGACCAGGAAGACTTGAGCAGGTGGATCACTGCAGACTGAAGGCCACGTTTGCCCTTCAGACCTCAGCCTGCCCGCCACATCAGAGATGGGACGAGGAGCAGCAACGGAGAACGGAGGAGGCGCCGTGAGCTCTGCGTGTTTGGACCGGGACGTGAAGAGGCAGAACCACGAGGAGGTTTGGAGGAGGTGCAGCGAGGAGTTGCAGGAGCTCCTTCATCCATGACAGTCAGAGGACGGGCTCCTGTTTTCTGGTCAGAACTTTTGGGTGTTCCACAGACCGGGTTGAAGCTCAGAACCGGAACATGAGGGTTGATTTAAGGTCAACCCAGTTCACCAAGGAGTCACATGACCCCCCCCGGCAGTGCAGGATGCAAAGCCTCGAGAAAGCTCCTGTGTGGAGGTGCAGTCGTAGGAGGAGCACAGGTGTCGACGGGCAAACCTCACCCACTCAAACTTCTGCCCCGTATGAGTCAAGCGCGGCGCCGCCGGCCCAATGGCGTCTTTCTGTTACAGAGTCATGGAGTGTTGCTAGGAGACGTCCAGCTTGTGGAGAAAATGTCAGATGTTCAGGTGAGAGCTGCTGCATCTGCAGAAGCAGGCGAGAGGCGGAGGAAGAGCAGCGAGGAAGGATGAGGAGCATTCCCAGATCCAGGGTGTCAAAGGTCAGACCTCGGTCCCCCCCCTCTGGTCACCCGCAGACTTCTGAGTGCACTTCATCTCCCAGCAACCCCAGCGCACACTTCCTGGATGCCACACACCTGACTCTCGTGTGTAATCACTTACAGAAGATGAAGATGCTGCAAAAGTTAAAGACAGAAACTTAAATGAAAACAGACTAAAACACAGACGACAAAAAAAGAGAAACGCTCCGTCGGCTAAATCCCTTTAAAATATGAATGAATAGAAATCCAGAGAAGATTAACCTTTAAAAAAGAAATGTATAGAAAAACAAAGATCAAAATGTTTGTCTATGAAATAAATGAGTTCCTTTTACAAATATTTGACTGAAAATGGAAACAATTCAAAGAAACTGGAGGAGCTTTGAAAAGAAAAGAATGTTGTTTGGTGATGAGACTCTGCTGAAGTTCTCTGAAGATTTTCATTTTCACTGAGCGTAGAA
This sequence comes from Oryzias latipes, assembly GCF_053564925.1. NCBI lineage: Eukaryota > Metazoa > Chordata > Actinopteri > Beloniformes > Adrianichthyidae > Oryzias > Oryzias latipes. The sequence continues at coordinate 26,263,257 of NC_136259.1, forward strand.
CCGAAGCAGCAGGAACCTCCTGACAGGCGGAGCGGAAGGAAAACCAGCAGAAATGCAGCCAGACCCCAGAGGGGCATGACGAGAGGCCCTGACAGCGGCGTGACCCCCCCACCTCCACCCCCACAGGAGCACGCCAGGAGACGGCTGCAGCCGCCAGCGTGCCGCTGAGCAAACACAAAGCACTTCCTCATCGGAGTCTGATAATGAAAGGTTTTCAGCCGAGCTGCTCCAGGTCCCTGACATGAGGGGGGGGGGGCTCAGAGGACATTATGTAAGCTAATCGTTTGGCCCCCAAGAAAGAGCAGAAAAACTCTGTGAGGCCCAAAAAGATCCATAGGAACCAGATCTATGAGAACCAGATCTATGACAGTCAGATCTATTGGAAAAATATTGATCCCTTTTCGGTGACCCCACCCCTTCTGCCATTTCTCATGCCTTTCCTTTATTTTAGCAGTTCAGGGGAAGGGGGGGGGGGGGGGGGTGAAACCTCACCTCCTTAGAAGTTCCACTCTGCAGCCATCTAAGGCAGGACAGGTTCCCCGAGGACCCGGGTCTGGAAACTCTGGTCTAGAGGAGGGAGGGAGGATGGCAGCGGGGGAAGCTGATGTGGATGCAGGAGGACGGGAACTGTTAGATGGAGAACCTGTGCAGGAATAACCAAAGGTTCTGTTATCAGGCTGGAAACGCAGCCCCCCAGTGAAGACACCAGAACCTCCAGTTTGTTCTGTGGTACCATGATCCCAGCTGCTCCCCTGTCAGAACCGCCTTGAAGGCTCTTTGGATCCTCAGATCAGTTGCTGAACTGTTCAGGACTCAAACTCCTCTGTGGACCGAGGTCCTCCACGGTCAGACACTCAGGTCTGGGACTAGGACTTGGTTTCAGGTCCAGACTCTGCTGGAGGTTTGTGACCCCCAAAGAAAGTTTATATTTTATGCCACAAAACCGTTTATAAAGGATGAATGCAAATATTTTCTGCTTCTGATAAAAGGGAAAAGAACATCTTATTGGTGAAGCAAAAGTCATCAGTCACAGGTCCTGCAGGTTCTGCAGGTTCTGCTGGTCCTGGAGGTTCTGCTGGTCCTGGAGGTTCTGCTGGTTCTGCTGGTCCTGGAGGTTCTGCTGGTTCTGCTGGTCCTGCAGGTTCTGCTGGTCCTGCAGGTTCTGCAGGTCCTGCAGGTTCTGCTGGTCCTGCTGGTCCTGAAGGTTCTGTTGGTTCTGCTGGTTCTGCTGGTTCTGCAGGTTCTGCTGGTCCTGCAGGTTCTGCAGGTCCTGCAGGTTCTGCTGGTCCTGAAGGTTCTGCAGGTTCTGCTGGTCCTGCTGGTCCTGCAGGTTCTGCAGGTTCTGCTGGTCCTGCAGGTTCTGCAGGTCCTGCAGGTTCTGCTGGTCCTGCTGGTCCTGAAGGTTCTGCAGGTTCTGCTGGTCCTGGAGGTTCTGCGGGTTCTGCTGGTCCTGCTGGTCCTGCAGGTCTTCAGCAGGCCTGGTCCGTTCTTCAGCAGTTCTTCTCCAGAGCTGGGATATTTTGCGACTTTCAATCCAAAGGTCCAGGTTCTGGATAGAACTCTCCAGAACCTTGAAATGCCTCTCACACAGATGCTTCTTGGTTGCCATGGCGATGTGTTTGGGATGCTTGTCCTCCTAGAAGGTCCATTCACGTTTCATCCTTAATGTTTCACTGATGAAAGAAGGTTCTGGTCCAGAATCTCTCCGTACATGGATCCATTCATGCTTTCCTTCATACGGATCAGTCGTCCAGACCATGATGTTTCCGCCCCCGTGCTTTAAAGGGGGTTTTCTTTCTCCAAACATGGCGAGAGGCGTTTCCACCAAAGAGTTTCATTTGGGTCTCGTCTGACCACATGGCCTTCTCCCAATCCTCCTCTGGCTCGTCCAGATGGATTCTGAAGAACCTCAGACGGTTCTGTTCTGGCACTAGCAGCCATGACAATGTCGTGTGTTACCATGGTAACCTTTATCCCTGTGGCTCTCCTTAGATCATTTACCAGTTCATGTTGCTCACAAATCATTTGTTCTGCCAGGTGAGATCTTTCTTCTCTAACGGCTGATCTCGCCTCTCCAAGCTGCTGTGTACTGGTTCTGGTTTCTGGTTCTTGGTGTCCTTCGACAGCTCTTTGGTCCCCGTGGAGAAGCTGGAGTCTGTTTCAGAGTGTGGACAGGTGTCTTCATACAGGTAGCCGGTTCAAGCAGGTAACATCAACACAGGTAAGGAGTGGAGGACAGAAGAGCTTCTGAACGCTGGAGCGGTCGCCGCAGCGGTGTCGGACGGGAACATGCTGAACAGGAAGCAGATGTCTGAACAGGCGTGTGGACGAGGGCTTAACGCGGACGTGTAAACTGGACCTCCTCCATGCTGTTCTATTCTGGGAGGAGATGCAGATGAAGTTTGACCAAAACGCTGCTGCCAGCGGAGAGAGAAAAAGCAAACAAGCAGAAAACAAGCAAACAAAGAGGCATGGGCCAAACATTATCTAACCAGACTGGCTGAACGAAGCGCTTCCACATGAGCGGCTGCAGGCATCACTTCTGCATCATCTGCTCCAGTCACTGCGAGCGCCGCACGGACGGACGCCGCTCCTCCGTGATGGAGAGGAGCGAGCGGGAGCCGGGCTATCATGGAGGCTGAAACGGAGGAGCGTTTAATGCAGTTACATAAGACAGAGCAGCTGAAATGTCAGAGCGCCCCCCCCCCCCCCAGCTGGTTCTCCCGCTCATTTGGGTCATCAAGGAGAGCTTCTCTCTTCAGAACCCCACTGGAAATGTTCTGGTTCTGGCACAGAGCAGGCTGAGCCTTTTCTGATGTCTTCAGGGAGGCTGCACGCTCTCCCGCGTGGAACCGGAAGAGGTTCTGTCCAGGGACCGGACTCCCCGTCGTCCTGCAGAGAACAAACTCTCAGGAAGTCAGACTGGGAGGGGGAAGCTGATCGTCTGATCTGGAAATGTGTCGTAGAAATGTTTAAAAAAAAACTCCGGAATCAGCACCAACGTCATCCTTTGCCGTCTCTCAGAATGACCCTTCAGCCCTCCAGGCCACGCCTCCCTCTGACCGTCCCCGGACGAGGCTCCTCACGTTTAGTCACGTCTCCTCGGCTGACGGGACGCGGCACGTTTGTCTCCATGTGCCACATCAGCCACGCATGAACGCGCAGATTTAATTACTCACGTCTAATTTTCACCACAGATATGAGGAGACGGCGAGCGTTTGTGCGCGAGCTCCTTCTAGCGCTTAGCAGCAGCTGGGAATCGAACCTGCGCCTTATCATATCAGCTGCATGAAGGCTAAGCCAAAGACCAAACGTGAACCTCTTCAGGTCAGATCCTGGATTTGGGTTTTCCTTAGAGCTGCTGAGAAAATCGAGCCTCTTGATAGTTTTTCTAATAGAATCCAAAACGACCAAGGTGACGTTCAAGGAGACAAGGACGGCCGCTCGCCACAGCGCCAAAGCAGACCAACCAGATCAGAGAAAGTTTCATTCTTCTGAAACCTGTTGATGGACATGAGTGTCATCCTAGGATGTCTTTTATTTTGAAAGGGAGTCACATTGTCAAAATTAAAAAACTGTTTTACATTTAGAAAAAACGCGTTTAGCCTAAATGTTTGTTTTTATATTAAAGGTAACAACAATACAAATCAGTATAAAACACTTAGAGAAAACGCTGGTTGCTGTCAAGGACACGTGACATCTGTTGATGAAGCCCGCAAAGTGGGCGTGGCTACTGTAGCTTTCATTCAAATGGAACTTTATTCATAATCTGGCTGTTTTTACAATCCTGAGAAAGGAAATAGCTTTAGAATATTTTACCTTTTTATATAAATTCATGTAAAGACCTGGAAGACTTTATCTATGAACAGATCCTCCCTTTTCAGAGGTTTTTTGTTGCTTTTGTCATTTCTTGTGGTTCATAGAGTTCCATCAGTGGGAGATGATGATGTGGTTTTTTCACGCAGACGTCACAGGAAGTGTTTCCGGCTGCTGATGTTCCCTTTGGCTCTGAACAGCTGCTTTTTCCTCTTCACACTTGGTGACTCAGCTGATCGATCATAGCCCCAAAAAAACGAGCGTCTTCCTGCAGATCTGAGGAGCCAGTAATGAATAGAGTGATGCACGGAGACTGGCGGGAAGATCTGGTGAACGTGGACACAGTCCAGAACCACAACAGCTAGAAAGCACTGAGCTGTCTGTCTGACGCTTCTGAACAAAGTTGGTCTCATATAAAGACATGTCGGTGTTTCCATTGCCTTCTGCCAGTTTCTCTCTCTCTCTCTTGTCTTTGGCAGCATTTTAATTCCTTTTCTATTAATGAATATTGGTGAAATCTCTGCTGGAGGTCTAATCTGTTGTGGGATGGCTGTGTTTCTGTGGTTTGGGCTGCGGCGCCGGCTGGGCGAGCGCGGCGCAGAAACATGTCTGCATATCTGCAGCAGCAGCCCGTCTCCCTGCAGCTCGTCTTCATCACACTTCACTCTTGGAGGACGAGGGTGTGAAGCCGTGGGCTGTGAGCAGTGCTGAATGTTCCCTCATTCATCTCAGACTGTTAAATAACCAGAATGAAGTGGAGCAGAAAGCTGTGACAGCACAGGAACATTTCTGCTCAGTGAGCAGGAACCAACGACAGCTCAGCCTCACCTGTATGACAGCTCAACGGACTCACAGGAGACCGGAGCACAAACCACGGCCAAAGAGACTGAAGCTAGCTAGCATCAGTGCTAGCTCTCCTCTTTGCTCTCCAGTTTAGGCTTTATGAACAAAAACACACACATCACTGTCTGGACTTTGGTTCTTCCGTGTTCTGCTACACTCTGGACCGGTTCTGCAGCTGCTGATCAAAGAACCCAAAGGTTTCTCTTTGGGTTTTTGTCTTTATTCAAACAAAACTCACTGTCCTTGTTTCTTGGACCCATCTTGGACTGCTGTTTTGTTGCATCAGCTACAGTTGGGGGGGTTGAACCTGCAGCCTTTTGGTTCGGCGGGGGTTCAGACCTCAGATGTGACAGTGATTGTGTTCTTGGGTTAAGCCTTGGTCACATGATGCACCCCTATGGGAGTGACCCGTGCGGGTTCTGTGGGCTTTTGGGTTGTCGGGTCTGTGGAGGGTCCTAGCGGCTGTGTCTTAAGGGGAGCGCAGGCGTGTCTGCAGTTCCCTCCAGGCTCATACGACCGCCTTAAGGGACGCCATGAAAATGGAACGTACCATTGTTGTGCGTGGAGGAAGTGTTTGGTGAAATATTCGTAAGGCTAATGGAAGTCACGTGCACCTATGAGGTATAGGTGATGCTGCCATATGGCCTCCTGACGCCACACCCTGGTCATCAGTAAGGTGTTTAAGTGAGGATCACGTGCACGCACGGGGTGTGCACGTGATCCTAATTTCCCTGTAGGACGTCCACAGAAACGATGCTGATTGTCTAATTTCCACATTAACAGTCAGGCTGCAGTGAGGAGCGTGCACGTGTCACGTGAACAGCATTAACGGGATCCTCACGCATTCTGCAGGATTTGGGGGAGGGGGGTTCAAAACTACCTTCTACATGCCTGCGTCTCCCTGACTCCCCCCTTACGGGCTGTAGAAGTGTTCACTACGACCTGTCGCTGCAGCTTGACAGCAGAACCCCCCCGGGTTGACTGAGCCGTCGCCCACCTGGATGTTCCGTACAGGTTTGAGCATTTGTCACCCGCAGACGGCCTGCATCCACCGTACGGACAGCTGGGACTAAGACGCTCCCTGATGTTGCTGATGTGCCGTCTAGGTTTCCCCTTTGGGATCTTCTGACAGTGAGAGTCATGAGTGGAAGCTGTGGACCTTCGCTGTAGGATGGAGCTCGCGTCTCCAGATGGTGGAAATGGACCTGCAGCTAAAGTCTGGGCTTCCTCCTCTGCTCCTTCATGTTTGTTCGGGCGCGATGCTTTTATGTTGGTGCTGTTAGAGCATAACCTTATGGATGGAACTGAACCATGAGTTTGATAGAGACTTTAGCTGGAAGGAACCTGAACTTGAACCCAAACCTCCTGTGAAGCTCAAACCGAGGCGCAGATGAGCGGAAACGTGTGCAGTACGAGGGGATGAAAGGAAATCCTGTCGTTAAAGTCCTGAAACAAAGATTTCCTTGGGCAGAATTCTAACCATGCATGCCATGAAGATCACTTCAGTTTGACACATGCAGCTCGTCCTCCAACATCTCATCTGAATTCTACATGGCTGACACACGGAAACACTCACACATTTCCCATGATCCTTCTGCAACAGCAGGGCGCTATGGATAATGTGTGCTGGGTTGTACGGCGGCGTTCAGATGGGGGCGGGTTCAGCGGGCGGATTTCAGGCGTGGGAGTTTCCCTTTGTGAGCAGATCCTTTAAACTTTGCGGTAATGGTTGCAGAGACACTTTGGCTCAGGATAAGTCGTGCACGCCGCTCAGGCTGACACCAGGACCTGTGCTGCTGGGATTTATGTTTCCCTGTCATTAAGTACATAATTCCCGGCTTGTTTCCACCAGCCGGAGGTCAGAGAGGGTTGGGCTGAAAGTGGAGCGGACCGCCGCCTACCTTTGACTCTCCAGCTGCAGCAGGCGCTTCTGCCGGTCCTGATCTTTTCTGAGACATCCTCTCAGTTCAGCACAGTTATCACTTCAACAGCTGACTTTCCTTCTTTCCACAGCAGCTCCATTACCTCATCTGTCACTCAGAAACATCCACCCATCCATTTTCTCAGCCTGCTGTATCCCTTTCGTGGTCACAGGGTTGCTGGAGCCTATCCCGGCTACTGTTGGGCAAACGCGGGGTACACCCTGGACAGGTCACCGGTCTGTCGCAGGGCCACACATGCACTCATACGTGCACTCACACGTGCACTCAAACATGGACATCATACCATACCATCATAATGCCCTGCAGTCTGCATGCAAGACAATTGGATTGGTGGCAGCGTGCCGCCATAGGTACCTATGGATTGATGGGTGGATGGATGGATAGATAGATTAATGGAGGGATTTGCTGGCCCTATAAAATCAAATCTGCAGTACAGTGGACACCTTAAAGGGTCATTTACATGTAAAATCTTTTTTTGTAGCTTTTAAATGTATTATAACGTTCATTCATCAGGAGAAAAAAAACGAATTGGTATCATGATCCATTTCTGAGTATTCCTCTAAAAATCTGCTCTCTGAGCACCAGCCCCTCCCAATCCACCAAAACAAGACATAGACCAGTAAGGACCGCCCCTTCCAGGAAGAGTCTGCGCTGCCAGCTCCGCCCCCAGGCTAACAGACACACCCACTTTCTCTGTGAAACTCGCGGTGATCGGCTAAACGCTTTCATTTTAAATGCACAGTCTGCGCATCCATCTATGTAAAAGTTTGGATGTTGTTTGTTTTCGTGGGAGAAACGCAGACACGCTGCCTGGGCCGGCTCTAGGATGACGTCATGAAATGGGCGGCACCCACAAAGAAAGAGAGGCGGAGCCTCAAGGATCGAGTCATGGAATAAAGCTCAAGAAAATACCTCATACTTTATGAAAGAAATGTGTGCTTTGTTGGTAAAATATTATCATATTCATGGAAATCGTTTATTTAACCCTTGGTCTATCCTAGACACTTTAACATTGGGAGTTGGGTCATCTAGACCCACTAGACAGTGCTCTGAACCTTTTTTCTTCAATGATTTGTGATCTTCACTGGTGTCCATGGATTACATGAAATCTTTCCACCTTTATCCACCTTTGTCATGGTAGGGAGATCACGTCAATGGAAGGGGGGGGGGTCATCTAAGATAGCACAAGGGTTCAGAGGCTGAAGAACAGCATGCCACAGGCCCTTTAAAGCATGCTCAGTCAGCATTATTGGAAATGCAGCCAAAATGGCGGCACTCCTTTAGTTCCTGCTGCTCCTTCTCCTGACTCTGGACATCAACAAGTTCCCTGGATAATCGACCACAGAACGGCGAGCAGAAAGAGGAGATGGCAGCAGTTTCATTTAAAAAATAATTTTGAATCATCTTCTGAGATGAAAATAATGCGAGCATTGAACTTGTGTTCGTCACCACTGGAGCTAAACTCTGTGTTGCATTTGACCCAGCAGCTGCCTCTTATCGTCATGGCAACGGCACTCTGAGGACGAGGTCAAGGTCGGAAAACCCCTGCAAACTCAGCTGTTTTGTGAGTGGTTACCGCGGTGACCAGGAATGAACCATCAGCTGACAGCAAAAGAACAAATGTCTCCTCTTTTCTGAAAAAAACAAGCAGCAGGAGCAGCAGGAGGAGGAGGAGGAGGAGGAGGAGAGGGAAATAAACAGAAGCAGCCTCCAGGTTAGAGTGATGCTTCACAACCTCAGCGGTGAATCATCACATCCAACTGCTCTGCTCGTTCTGCGCACACACTCGCTGTGAGCGGCGTGCAGGACGCTTTCGCGTGAACACAGATCCCTGCCTCCAATCTGCGCTGCTTCGCCAAACACACGACACACGCCGGCTGAAAATAGTCTGGAGGGGCATGAGAGCACCGGAGCGTGAGCGCCCAAATGTCATCGCTTTCATCGTCATGTAAAATTAGATCTACAGAGGTCAGGCGGTGTGTGAAGCAGAGAGAAGACGGCCCGCTTCGGTCCAGAACATCCACCCAGAACCCGGCCAGTTCTGACCCCAGGGTCACATGTGGGTGAAAGCTCAGCCTGCAAGTAATTGTCAGAGCAAATCAAGTGAAGGCAGCAAATGATTGAGCCTGGGGCGCCACCTACTGTAGGCTAATGAGAACAGCAGGCTGTTTATCTGAGGATGAGCTGCTCTGACGTCTGTTCTCTGCAGAACCGTCCAGAACCAGCCGTGTGCTGTGGAACCCACTACATCAGCTGTGGAACACAAATATTTACTGTAAAACCCACCATAATTCCCACTAGAACGCACTACATTTGCTTTAGAACCCATTACATCAGCTGTGGAACCCACTAAATCTGCTGTAGAACTCAAATATTTACTGTAGAACCCACTATATTTCCTTTAACCCTTGTGATGTCTTAGATGCCCCCCCCCCCTTCCATTGACGTGTTCTCCCTACCATGACAAAGGTGGATAAAGGTAGAAAGATTTCATGTAATCCATGGACACCAGTGAAGATCCCAAATCATTGAAGAAAAAAGGTTCAGAGCACTGTCTAGTGCAGAGGTGGGCACTGAGGGCCGCATTCCTGCATGTTTTCCAGCATACCATGCTCTGATTGGCTGGACACACCTGAACCAGGTAATCAGCCATGAGTATGGCAAGGATGTCTGGAAATCATGCAGACACACCGGCCCTCGAGGCCTGGAATTGCCCACCCCTGGTCTAGTGGGTCTAGATGACCCCACTCCCAACGTTAAAGTGCCTAGGATAGCACAAGGGTTAATAATAATAATAATAATAATCATGGATTGATCCTCTTTTCCAGACACTCAAATTCTTCCATTGTGTCCATCATTCATTCATACTTGCTGAGGGTAGAGGCGTGGCTGCCAGTTCATGGCTACGGTCCCTCTGACCGTCACCGGGATCATTCATGCTGGGAGGCAGAAGCGTTAAGGGTCTTGCCCAAGGGCCCCAACTGAGTGATGTTCATTGCTCACCATTGATATGTTAATTGCCCCTAGTACGATTGTTGATTCGAACCCTGGATTCCTGCATGGCAGCCTTCCACCTTACCAACCGAGCTACCCAACTGCTTTAGAACCCACTACATTTAGAACCCAAAACATCTCAATAGAACCTAAACCAAGGCCTCTGATCAGAGCAGCATCCCACAGAGGCTGTAGCCTCATCAGGCTCCGGTGAACACGTGTCTGTGGAACCTCAGGCAGGGTTCTGGTGTTCTCGTGCCTCACCTTCTTCTCTCAGGGTTCCTGGTGGAGGAGAAGGTTCTGCTGCTGGATTTGGCTGCTGCATATGCTGCTCAGGATTACACTGATCCAACTTAATGCCCGGGCCCTGCAATCATTCAGACCGGCCGTAGCTGCTGAGGGCAGAGCCGTGGATGCTCCCGGCACCATCTGCCACCGCTAAAGGATTAACTTCCAGGAACGCCGCGCACAAAAGCACTTCAGCCACACAGAGACCTGGTTCCTTCATCGTCTGACCCGGCTGCTCTGTCTTTAGGCAGTCGTCTCCCTGGAGAAGGTTGCAAACATTTTTCCATCTTTTTCATTTCAGACGTTAAGTCAGGGACACGCCATTACTTCATGTGTCCTCATGGTGGAACCAAAGGAACCCCGGAACAAAACCTTATTGGTATTTCAAAGGAACGGCTAAGTTTGGTACATTTAGGCTTCCGTCCTTCAGAAGTTTTTGGTTTAGCTCATTTCTTCGGGCGCTGTAAGAGGATCTCAGGATCTCTGCAGACATTCGGTGACATTTAAAGGCGGTTTGGATGCAGACCTGTTTACCGATGCGGTTAACAGAAACCCAGTTTGGGTTTCACCGTTCTGCAGAAGCAGCCAAGATGCATTTTGGGAAGGTTTTGTGGGTGTGGGAGTTGGTTTTCATGTTCCTGTAAAAGTGTAGAGAGGACTTGACCTGGAGCTGGAACACCTCTGAGACCGTAGAGATCGTCCCAACGTTCCACATCAGCAGGAGGTTCCCCAGCCGCGCTGAGGAGAGCTCTCCCCGGGAGAAAGAACTGGAAGAACTTCCAGCCATTTAAGAACAGTCCTGAACGTCATCGGGATGCAGAGCAATCTCACCCCAGACGGACGTCTGCCTCTGTCCGACGGCCGTACGAGAACCAATGAGAGTTTATAGAGGAGCGAGCAGGAAGTGTTGGTGTTTGAGTGTCTGATCTCTATTGCTTTTGTGTTGCACCAACAGCAGCATCCACACTTCTACAAAGACTGTTGGACATCTCACAATGACCATCAAGGGCTTGCCTTGTTACTTCCTGCTCCTCAAATGATAATGGGATGTAGTGTGGACCTTACCTCTGGCTCATCCGTGCTCCTATGCCTGACTGTGTCCCTCGTCTCTGGCTCGTCTGTAGCCCCCAGCCGTCTCCCCACTCCATCTGGAAGAAGCTCATCCGCTAGACTTTAAATATGTAGTTGTAGAGTTAGATAAGTTAATTCTCTCTAAGCTAATTCTCTCTAAGAGTTCTGTCCGTCCTGGGGGAGGATCCCTCCTTCACGTGGACACCCCTTAGGTTTCTGCTTTATTCTAGGAATTTGTTTTTTTAGGAGTTTTCCTTAGAGAGAAGGAGGGTCTAAGGGCAGGGATGCCCAGTTTAGTTTAGTCTGTTTAGCCTAGCCTAGGCTAGTCTAGTCTTCCCTAATCTAGCCTAGCCTAGGCTAGGCTAGGCTAGGCTAGGCTAGGCTAGTTTAGTCTAGTCTAGTCTAGTCTAGTCTAGTCTTCCCTAATCTAGCCTAGGCTAGTCTAGTCTAGTCTAAACTAGTCTAGACTAGACTAGACTAGCCTAGGCTAGTCTAGTCTAGTCTAGACTAGTCTAGCCTAGGCTAGTCTAGTCTTCCCTAATCTAGCCTAGCCTAGGCTAGTCTAGTCTAGGCTAGGCTAGGCTAGGCTAGGCTAGGCTAGGCAAGGCTAGTTTAGTCTAGTATAGTCTAGTCTAGTCTTCCCTAATCTAGCCTAGGCTAGTCTAGTCTAGTCTAGACTAGTCTAGACTAGACTAGACTAGCCATCAGCTAAAGGTTCCTGTTCATGAAGGTTCCTGCTCAGTCAGTCTGAAGGTTCCTTAGAACCGATTTTATGTTTAGTACATTTAGTGAAGCCCGTTGAGACAACTGTGTAGTAAGGTTGGACTATAGAAATAAAACTGATGGAATTGTGGCGTACAGCAGGGATGGTGCTCTCTCAGGGTACATCAGAAGAGAGATGGCACAGGCGGCACCAACAACAGACGCTGACATCACCACAACCTTGGTCACATGACATCAATCATGTCCCGGTAGCCAATAGGCTCAAAGGCCCGCCTCCACATTAAAGTAGGCCCAACGGTGAAAGCAAATATTCCGAAGTGTAAACTGAGGACTGAGAGTAAAGAGAGAGACAAAATGAAAAACAGCAAACTGTAACTGATACACATTATTTTTCGTTTGGTAACATTTTTAGGTTCATAGTTTTTTATTTCAAGTTGTAAATGTATTTTTTTTTCAAACTGTCAATATTGCCTTCAAGTTTTACAATGTGTGCTTTCGAGTTTTCTGTGTTATTGTCCTCTAAGTGGATCCTGATCTGCCCCCAAAACCTTCTGTTTGTGCAGAACAATGGTTTTCTGAAGTCCTGGTTTGGGATCCAGTGGATCCAGAATCTCAAAGATCACACGCTCCTCCAGCTGTTCTGACATTTGCATGTCGTCGGTTCAGCAGGGTCGGGTGTCGTTGGAAGGATTCCTGACAGAACACTGAAGGTTGTCTCCTCTCTGTTGTCCACAGAGGGCCAGCACCACCCACCCCCGCCCCCACCTGAAGAGGAGGAAGTCCCTCCTCCAGGAAGCAGCGGCTGCACTTCCACACCTGGGAAGTCTGTGCCTTCGACCAACGTTCCCGCTCAAACGTCCGGTTGTCCCTCGGGTTGGGGTGGAGCGGCTGCCTGATGGAGTCCGGCTGGAGCTGCGGGGGTGGAAGAGCGATGGGAACCATCTGTTTGGCGTTTTTTACGCCCCGCTGGTTTTGGTGATGACTGACTTGAGTGGAGAAGAAATCCCTCTCTGTGCAATACGAGTCCATCTCAGTGTGACGCTGTCGTGTGGACGGACTCTCCGTTTATTTTTGTATCGCTGTTTTCCTGATTTCTATTTTTCTAAAAGACTGAAAAAAAAAACAACAATGGGGGGGTCATCCGCCTGATGGACGGCTTCCTCTGACCCACCCCGTCCTGTGGCGACCAGCGCCAAAGCCATATCTGAAACAACCCTGTGCCACGTGACTTTAAACGCCCCACCAGCGGGATGCATTCGGGGTCCTCCGGACACCACAGCCTTGTTGTGTCTCCAGGAGCTTGAAGTGTTGAACCCCCCCGGTGTCACCACCTCTCACTATTTTTTTACTTCCTCCAACATATCAGATCTCCTCAGGAGGCGCGGGGGGGGGGCTTTTTTTCCATCAAAAGTTTAAAACCAGATTTAAGTTTTGGGGAAAACTGTATTTTCAACAATTTCCGAATATTGTGACGTGATTTTTAGAGAAAAGTGGAAAAAAACTTGGTTTATTTGTGTATTAACCAAAAAAAGTGAACATTTACTCAGGAAATGACCTTTGACCCGCACCTGCACCCGTTTGAGGCCCAACGACGTCACCAGAAACCTCCGAGCTTTGGACCGTCTCCGTCCTGGACCAGAACCAAAGCGGAGGGTTTTTTGTCGTATCAAAGCTTTTGTTGTTCCGATGTTTGACTTCCAGAACAAAGAACAAGTGAAGCCGCCTTTGTGCTTTTAGATGGTTCCTTCTCTCTGAGGCTGCGTTCTTCCACCTAGAACCTTCGTGAGTCCACGTGTTCCCTGTGATTGTCAGTCTCATGGATCTTTGTTCCTCAGACGTTCTTCACTGTGAGACGTTCACTCAGAAACACTTTTCTCAACTGAACGCAGCTCAGGTCCAGGCTGGACGTCCAGGTCAGCTGGGAGGAGGTCTGCAGACTCCATGTCCCATGATGCATTTTGTTCAGAAAAGGTTTGTAAAAGTCTCCAGCAAAAGAACAAATATGCAAAAGTCAGTTATTGGAAAACGTTAAATCAGCTGTGAGCCGAAAAGACCAGAACCAAACCTGAAGAGGAACTGGTCCGATAGAACCATAAACCTGAATTTGTTCCAGAGAAACGATGAGTCCAGAACAGAACAGAAACTAGTTTACCCAAAGAACCGCTCATAGTACCCCGGGGAGGGGCAAATACCTTCTGACTGATCTGTGAGTGAAACGGAAAACTCTGCTCCGAATTTACGGAGATCATGGAACGTTCCTGAGCTTCTGAGGAACACAAGGAAAAACCAACAAACGTAAACAAAGGTCCACGAAGGTTTGAGGGTTCACAGTCAGTCTGAGGTTCCTGCAGGTTAGTCAGAAGGTTCTTGATCAGTCAGTCTGAGGTTCCTGCAGGTTAGTCAGAAGGTTCTTGATCAGTCAGTCTGAAGGTTAGTCAGAAGGTTCTTGATCAGTCAGTCTGAAGGTTAGTCAGAAGGTTCTTGATCAATCAGTCTGAGGTTCCTGAAGGTTAGTCAGAAGGTTCTTGATCAGTCAGTCTGAAGGTTAGTCAGAAGGTTCTTGATCAATCAGTCTGAGGTTCCTGAAGGTTAGTCAGAAGGTTCTTGATCAGTCAGTCTGAGGTTCCTGAAGGTTAGTCAGAAGGTTCTTGATCAGTCAGTCTGAAGGTTAGTCAGAAGGTTCTTGATCAGTCAGTCTGAAGGTTAGTCAGAAGGTTCTTGATCAGTCAGTCTGAGGTTCCTGAAGGTTAGTCAGAAGGTTCTTGATCAGTCAGTCTGAGGTTCCTGAAGGTTAGTCAGAAGGTTCTTGATCAGTCAGTCTGAGGTTCCTGAAGGTTAGTCAGAAGGTTCTTGATCAGTCAGTCTGAGGTTCCTGAAGGTTAGTCAGAAGGTTCTTGATCAGTCAGTCTGAGGTTCCTGAAGGTTAGTCAGAAGGTTCTTGATCAGTCAGTCTGAGGTTCCTGCAGGTTAGTCAGAAGGTTCTTGATCAGTCAGTCTGAGGTTCCTGCAGGTTAGTCAGAAGGTTCTTGATCAGTCAGTCTGAGGTTCCTGCAGGTTAGTCAGAAGGTTCTTGATCAGTCAGTCTGAAGGTTAGTCAGAAGGTTCTTGATCAATCAGTCTGAGGTTCCTGCAGGTTAGTCAGAAGGTTCTTGATCAGTCAGTCTGACGTTCCTGCAGGTTAGTCAGAAGGTTCTTGATCAATCAGTCTGAGGTTCCTGCAGGTTAGTCAGAAGGTTCTTGATCAGTCAGTCTGAGGTTCCTGCAGGTTAGTCAGAAGGTTCTTGATCAATCAGTCTGAGGTTCCTGCAGGTTAGTCAGAAGGTTCTTGATCAGTCAGTCTGAGGTTCCTGAAGGTTAGTCAGAAGGTTCTTGATCAGTCAGTCTGAGGTTCCTGCAGGTTAGTCAGAAGGTTCTTGATCAATCAGTCTGAGGTTCCTGCAGGTTAGTCAGAAGGTTCTTGATCAATCAGTCTGAGGTTCCTGCAGGTTAGTCAGAAGGTTCTTGATCAATCAGTCTGAGGTTCCTGCAGGTTAGTCAGAAGGTTCTTGATCAGTCAGTCTGAGGTTCCTGCAGGTTAGTCAGAAGGTTCTTGATCAATCAGTCTGAGGTTCCTGCAGGTTAGTCAGAAGGTTCTTGATCAGTCAGTCTGAGGTTCCTGCAGGTTAGTCAGAAGGTTCTTGATCAGTCAGTCTGAAGGTTAGTCAGAAGGTTCTTGATCAATCAGTCTGAGGTTCCTGCAGGTTAGTCAGAAGGTTCTTGATCAGTCAGTCTGAAGGTTAGTCAGAAGGTTCTTGATCAATCAGTCTGAGGTTCCTGCAGGTTAGTCAGAAGGTTCTTGATCAATCAGTCTGAGGTTCCTGCAGGTTAGTCAGAAGGTTCTTGATCAATCAGTCTGAGGTTCCTGCAGGTTAGTCAGAAGGTTCTTGATCAATCAGTCTGAGGTTCCTGAAGGTTAGTCAGAAGGTTCTTGATCAGTCAGTCTGAAGGTTAGTCAGAAGGTTCTTGATCAATCAGTCTGAGGTTCCTGCAGGTTAGTCAGAAGGTTCTTGATCAGTCAGTCTGAAGGTTAGTCAGAAGGTTCTTGATCAATCAGTCTGAGGTTCCTGAAGGTTAGTCAGAAGGTTCTTGATCAGTCAGTCTGAAGGTTAGTCAGAAGGTTCTTGATCAGTCAGTCTGAGGTTCCTGCAGGTTAGTCAGAAGGTTCTTGATCAGTCAGTCTGAAGGTTAGTCAGAAGGTTCTTGATCAGTCAGTCTGAGGTTCCTGCAGGTTAGTCAGAAGGTTCTTGATCAGTCAGTCTGAAGGGTCCTGCCCTTTTCCAGATTTCACCTTGAAGTTCTTGTTTGTCTGCTCTCCTCTCCCCTCTGGTTCTTCCTGAACTCACGTACGCTCTAGTGAGGGTTTGGTTCCGCTTGTGCTTCTCAGGGAACCATCGTTCTCTTCAGAAACATGGAGAGATTTGAAAGATCTGCTGTCAGGGAGCTGTTCACCCAGAACCGGACCTTTAGGACCATAAGATTATCATGATGCACAAACTTCCTCAGGGTTCTTCTGTGAACTTTATGTCCAGCAGAAAAATCAAACTTAATCAGAACTTTTGACACGTGGACCAGAACATGGCTGAAGGTCCTGGTCTGGATTCTGGTTTGAGAGTCGTGGCTGACCTTTGCTGAGTCGGCTGTAAGCAGACAGGGACATCTATGACCCAGAAGGTCCAGACTGGATCTACATCTGCTGGTGTCAGCGCGGTCCATGTCTGAGCAGAAAGTTCCTTTTCACTGCAGACACCGTCCACCAACTGTGGGCGGAGTCTGGATGGTCCACGCTCCGCCCTCATCCTTCAGGGCTGAGACAGCCAAACTTCTGGGAAGAAGCCAAACCTGTGTGGACCGGGTTAAAGAGGTTCTGCTGCCGTCTCCTCCTGTTCATCTCTGAAGAATTCTGTCTGTTCAAATGTTGGTTGTTTATGCAGAAGACTTAAGAAATAAAGGAAGAAACCCACAGGGCTGCTGGTTCTTCTTCACACACGAGCAGAACATCAGAGCTGCTGCAGAACATCAGTGGTTCTGTTTCTGGAGAAGTTTGGAAACATTAGAGACGGTAATGTCATCCATCATCCATCTATCCATCTTCTGAATCGGTTGAATCCCTTTCAGGGTCATGAGGTTGCTGGAGCCTATCACAGCTGTTAAGGGTGCAGGTGGAGTCCATCAGAGGGCCACACTCACATGTAAAGAACCATTCAGGATCATCAATGAACGTACGGAGAACACATGAACCAGGAGAACCTGCAAGCTCCACACAGAAAGAACCCAGCTGGGTTTCAAACCAGGACCTTCTCTCTGTGAGGAGCGTGCTAACCACTACCCACCATGGACCACGTGCAGAAAACCCCTGTTTGCATTTCATGCTTCAGGAACAATTCACTGTTCCGTCACTAGATGGCGCTGTTGTCAGCAAAGGACGCGCTTCCAGACTGTTGTGGTTCTTTACAAATGGAAGCTGCTGCGGTCACTTGAGAAAAGTCACAGAAAACTACAATCTGATCATGGATTAGAAACAGACCAGAAGCCTCAGCGTGTCCAGGATGAACAGATCAGGTTTGGATTAATGCAGAAAATGAATCACAACTGGAGTTATTAGTTAATAGGCTCCGCCTGCTGCAGGTGAATCTGCAGACAGGTGAGACCGTCAACAGAGTACAGCAGAAAATCAGTTTAATGACACAAAAATAAGAAAACAAGGTCTGACCTGTCGTTACTGTTAGAACAGATGACGCAGAGATGTCCCATAGAGGTCTACAGCAGACATGTGGTCCAGTTTGGACCAAAACCGGATGAGAACCACAAACCTCCTCGTTTAAAAAAATACACGTTTTTATGTTTTTGTGACCATTAAGCCTTTCTTTTATAAATAGCTTTATACTGGTTAAAATAATAGTTAAAATAATATTAAATATAATATTTATAATGATCATTATTTTAATTTTCTATTTTTCTATAAATAACAATCTTATCGTCAGCAAATGCAAGTTTCTTTCAAAATAAAATACCTCCTGCACCAGATAAGATCTCGTTGCTGCGGCGGGTTTACTTCCGGTTAGATGAACGCAATGATCTTGATCTTCTGAGCAACACTGCAGCAGAAGATCCAGATGTATGTTTGAAAGTATTGATCTGATCCTGACAGACAGCCTTCACGTCCCTCTGCTCCGGTTTCTCACGTTTTAAATATCTAAAAAAACGACAACATGGAGCTAAAAACCTAAAATGTCATCAGATAAATAATGAAGAAGCATGAAGAGCCACATGTGGCTCCGGAGCCTCTGCTCGCTGATTCCTAAACCAGGACATGTAAAGATGTGTTTCTGTGTTTTTCATCAGAATTCAAAAAGTTCAGTTGATTCAATAAAAGAAGAAAAAAACTTTGATTTTTATTTTGTTTTATTATTTAAAAAAGATCAGTTAAGTTCTAAATCGGAGCCTGTGCCGAGGATGAAGGTGATGATGATGATGGGAGGAGGAGGGGGAGGACCTCCGTGCAGCCTCCGGAGCGCAGGGCGGGGCCACGCCGCGCAGCAGCAGCTTCATCCCGGCGCGCGCGCACAGACGCCCGCTCGTCTCAGGCCGCAGCATGGAGACCGCAGCCCGTCCGCTTTCACCGGGACCGCGGTTCCGGTTCGGGTGACGAGAGAGAGGATGATGAAGAAAGCGCGCACTTAGAGCGGCCAGCGGAAGCGAGCACGCGCCGCGGAGCCTCGCGCTCCGATTGTTCGGACGCAGCAGACTGAAACAGCAGGCCGCGTGTACCCGGACCGAACCGAGCCGAACCGGACCCAGCATGCCGCCCACCCCGCTGCTCGTACACGCGCTTCTGCTCTGCCTCAGCCAGGTAAGGCGCGTGCTCATATATGCACAGCGGCGGCGCGCGGGGCTTTGTTCGTCCGAACCCGCGCGGGTGTGGGTTCGGCGTAACGTAGCGGTTGCCGTGATTGGCTGTGGGGCGCGCGCGCGGCCGCCCGTTCCATGGCGGCTTGGAGCCTCATTGTTCTGCGGAAAGTGGGTCAGTCGGCTGCAGCGTCACGCGCACGCGCACATGTTACAAACATCAGTCACCTCTGCTGTGGTTCTGCGGAAAGAAGTCGCGGGTTCGAACCCCGCTGGTGTTCGGAAATGTTTCCGGGATTTGAGTAAAGGGGGAGGACAGCAGGAACATCCGAACTGCTTCCGGTTCTGACGTGGTAGTCCAGAGAGAATCCGGGTCGGTTTTGGTTGAGTTTAGGCTGCGAATGCAATGAATTAATGATGCAAACTGCACCTGACTGGCTTTTGGTTCCGTTTTTCTGGACTTTTCTGGGGAGGGGGCAGAAGCTGTGAGGCTGCGTGGTACTGATGCGGTCCGGATGAGGAGCAGAACCTCCACGATGGGTCCAGAGAAGAATTCTGTCTGGTTTTGATGCAGATGATGAACGTTTGCTTGTTTTTGTCCAAACATCTTCAGCTTCACGGTCCGGTTCTCCCGATCTTTTCTAATGTTTGAGGGAACGTGTCCGCTTTGGACCACAGGAGGGATGGTCCCTGAAAACTCTGTGTGGATGATGATGAGGAGGAGGAAGAGGAGGAGGAGGAGGAAGAGGAGGAGGAGGAGGATGGTTTCATCAGGAAGTGACTCAGCTTCAGGATCCTCCTGTCTCCAGTCCTCTGGTCTTATCAGACCTTCAGTTTCTTCTTAGGTCTTGGGGTTCTGGTTCTGGTTCTGTCAGGTGTTTCTCCTGCAGACCCCTCCCCCCATCACGGTCAGCTTGGTTCTGGTTAAACAGGTTAAACCTCCCTGAGCTAAGGAGTCCTGCTGATTGAAGGACAACCACAGCTTTAATTAATGGGGGGTCCTCCTTCTCCTCCACCCCCCCCCCCCCCACTGCTTTGGTGCTTAATGAGCATCAACAAAGGGCTGAGCGGCGGCTGCTTCCGCCCCCCACCTTCACATTCTACCCCCCCCCCCCACATCAACAGAAAAGGAGGTGTGAGTCTCCTTTTAGGGGGGGCCAAACCAGGTCAGTTCAGCTGGTAACCAGCGGGGGGCTTTTAACAGAATCACGCCGTTGCCACATTCACTATTCATAACTACTGTTGGGGGGGCGTGGTCTTTTGATTGACAGCTGTCTTTTCTCCTTACAGCACACTAACCACCTTTGCCCCGTCCATTTGGCGCTAGATTGGGTTTAGTGATGTAATTTCCTGCAGAAATGGCGAGAGGAAAACAAACAGAACGTGGAAATGAGTCATGTGACCACAGGCAGCCACTGAGAGGAGCCGACTGGTTCTCCTTACCCCACATCATAATACCACCACCACCACGGCCGTGTGCCTGTGGACTCGGACACTGAGGCTACGGCATCGTCTTCATCGTTCCTCTGCAGAACCAGAAAGTCAGAAACTCAGAAAAGAATCTGAAGGACAGACTTTAGGACCAGCAGGTCTTCAGACGGTTTCCCTCTCCCTGCTCCTGCAGGAGAACCTTCAGAGAGACGGGGAGTTCCTGCTCCTAGAACCGATAACTTTTCTGAGGTCCTCCAGGAAAGAAGATTCGGGCTGAAAAGCAGCAGGAACAGAGTTCTGCTAAATGTTGGTTTGGTCGTTCTATGTAGTTTCTCAGGTGTTTTTCCAGCATCATCCTCACCATCATCATCCTCACCATCATCATCAACCTCACCATCATCATCCTCACCATCATCATCCTCACCATCATCATCATCATCACCATCATCATCACCATCACCATCCTCACAATCATCATCATCCTCACCATCATCATCCTCACCATCATCATCATCCTCACCATCATCACCATCATCATCATCATCATCCTCACCATCATCACCATCATCATCATCATCATCATCATCCTCACCATCATCATCCTCACCATCATCATCCTCACCATCATCACCATCATCATCATCCTCACCATCATCATCCTCACCATCATCATCACCATCACCATCCTCACAATCATCATCATCCTCACCATCATCACCATCATCATCCTCACCATCATCATCATCATCATCCTCACCATCATCATCCTCACCATCATCATCCTCACCATCATCATCCTCACCATCATCACCATCATCCTCACCATCATCATCCTCACCATCATCATCCTCACCATCATCATCCTCACCATCATCATCCTCACCATCATCATCCTCACCATCATCACCATCATCACCATCATCCTCACCATCATTATCCTCACCATCATCATTCTTACCATCACCATCATCACCATCATCCTCACCATCATCTTCAGCATCACCATCATCATCATCATCCTCACCATCACCATCATCATCCTCACCATCATCATCATCCTCACCATCATCATCCTCACCATCATCATCCCCACCATCATCACCATCATCCTCACCATCATCATCCTCACCATCATCATCGTCCTCACCATCATCCTCATCATCCTCACCGTCATCATCATCCTCATCATCACCATTATCATCCTCTCCATCACCATCATCATCATCATCACCATCATCCTCACCATCACCATTATCATCATCGTCCTCACCATCATCACCATCATCATCGTCCTCACCATCATCATCACCATCCTCACAATCATCATCATCCTCACCATCACCATCATCTCCATCATCCTCACCATCATCATCATCACCATCATCCTCAGCATCACCATCATCACCATCATCCTCAGCATCACCATCATCACCATCATCATCGTCCTCACCATCATCCTCATCATCCTCACCATCATCATCATCCTCATCATCACCAGCATCATCATCATCATCACCATCATCATCGTCCTCACCATCACCATCATCCTCAACATCACCATTATCATTATCATCCTCACCATCATCCTCACCATCATCATCATCCTCATCATCCCCATCATCATCATCATCATCATCACCATCATCATCGTCCTCACCATCACCACCATCATCCCTTACCATCCTCACCATCATCCTCACCATCATCATCATCCTCATCATCACCAGCATCATCACCATCATCACCATCATCATCGTCCTCACCATCATCCTCACCATCACATTATCATTATCATCCTCACCATCATCCTCACCATCATCATCATCCTCACCATCATCATCACCATCACCATCCTCACAATCATCATCATCCTCACCATCATCACCATCATCTCTTACCATCATCACCATCATCATCACCATCATCCTCACCATCATCATCCTCACCATCACCATCATCACCATCATCCTCACCATCATCCTCAGCATCACCATCATCATCATCATCCTCATCCTCACCATCATCATCATCATCCTCACCATCATCATCATCCTCACCATCATCATCCTCACCATCATCATCATCCTCACCATCATCATCCCCACCATCATCATCCTCACCATCATCATCCTCACCATCATCACCATCATCCTCACCATCATCATCCTCACCATCATCATCGTCCTCACCATCATCCTCATCATCCTCACCATCATCATCATCACCATCATCCTCACCATCACCATTATCATCATCGTCCTCACCATCATCACCATCATCATCGTCCTCACCATCATCATCACCATCCTCACAATCATCATCATCCTCACCATCACCATCATCTCCATCATCCTCACCATCATCATCATCACCATCATCCTCAGCATCACCATCATCCTCAGCATCACCATCATCACCATCATCATCGTCCTCACCATCATCCTCATCATCGTCACCATCATCATCATCTTCATCATCACCATCATCATCATCATCACCATCATCATCGTCCTCACCATCACCATCATCCTCACCATCACCATTATCATTATCATCCTCACCATCATCCTCACCATCATCATCATCCTCATCATCACCATCATCATCGTCATCACCATCATCATCGTCCTCACCATCACCATCATCATCACCATCATCATCGTCCTCACCATCACCATCATCCTCACCATCACCATTATCATTATCATCCTCACCATCATCCTCACCATCACCATCATCATCATCCTCACCATCATCATCACCATCACCATCCTCACAATCATCATCATCCTCACCATCATCACCATCATCCCTTACCATCATCATCATCACCATCATCCTCACCATCACCATCATCATCATCGTCCTCACCATCATCCTCATCATCCTCACCGTCATCATCATCCTCATCATCACCATTATCAGCCTCTCCATCACCATCATCATCATCATCACCATCATCCTCACCATCACCATTATCATCATCGTCCTCACCATCATCACCATCATCATCGTCCTCACCATCATCATCACCATCCTCACAATCATCATCATCCTCACCATCACCATCATCTCCATCATCCTCACCATCATCATCATCACCATCATCCTCAGCATCACCATCATCACCATCATCCTCAGCATCACCATCATCACCATCATCATCGTCCTCACCATCATCCTCATCATCCTCACCATCATCATCATCCTCATCATCACCAGCATCATCATCATCATCACCATCATCATCGTCCTCACCATCACCATCATCCTCAACATCACCATTATCATTATCATCCTCACCATCATCCTCACCATCATCATCATCCTCATCATCCCCATCATCATCATCATCATCATCATCACCATCATCATCGTCCTCACCATCACCACCATCATCCCTTACCATCCTCACCATCATCCTCACCATCATCATCATCCTCATCATCACCAGCATCATCACCATCATCACCATCATCATCGTCCTCACCATCATCCTCACCATCACATTATCATTATCATCCTCACCATCATCCTCACCATCATCATCATCCTCACCATCATCATCACCATCACCATCCTCACAATCATCATCATCCTCACCATCATCACCATCATCTCTTACCATCATCACCATCATCATCACCATCATCCTCACCATCATCATCCTCACCATCACCATCATCACCATCATCCTCACCATCATCCTCAGCATCACCATCATCATCATCATCCTCATCCTCACCATCATCATCATCATCCTCACCATCATCATCATCCTCACCATCATCATCCTCACCATCATCATCATCCTCACCATCATCATCCCCACCATCATCATCCTCACCATCATCATCCTCACCATCATCACCATCATCCTCACCATCATCATCCTCACCATCATCATCGTCCTCACCATCATCCTCATCATCCTCACCATCATCATCATCACCATCATCCTCACCATCACCATTATCATCATCGTCCTCACCATCATCACCATCATCATCGTCCTCACCATCATCATCACCATCCTCACAATCATCATCATCCTCACCATCACCATCATCTCCATCATCCTCACCATCATCATCATCACCATCATCCTCAGCATCACCATCATCCTCAGCATCACCATCATCACCATCATCATCGTCCTCACCATCATCCTCATCATCGTCACCATCATCATCATCTTCATCATCACCATCATCATCATCATCACCATCATCATCGTCCTCACCATCACCATCATCCTCACCATCACCATTATCATTATCATCCTCACCATCATCCTCACCATCATCATCATCCTCATCATCACCATCATCATCGTCATCACCATCATCATCGTCCTCACCATCACCATCATCATCACCATCATCATCGTCCTCACCATCACCATCATCCTCACCATCACCATTATCATTATCATCCTCACCATCATCCTCACCATCACCATCATCATCATCCTCACCATCATCATCACCATCACCATCCTCACAATCATCATCATCCTCACCATCATCACCATCATCCCTTACCATCATCATCATCACCATCATCCTCACCATCACCATCCTCACCATCATCATCACCATCACCATCCTCACAATCATCATCATCCTCACCATCATCACCATCATCCCTTACCATCATCATCATCACCATCATCATCATCATCACCATCATCATCACCATCACCATCCTCACAATCATCATCATCCTCACCATCATCACCATCATCCTCACCATCATCCTCAGCATCACCATCATCATCATCATCCTCATCCTCACCATCATCATCATCATCCTCACCATCATCATCATCCTCACCATCATCATCCTCACCATCATCATCATCCTCACCATCATCATCCCCACCATCATCATCCTCACCATCATCATCCTCACCATCATCACCATCATCCTCACCATCATCATCCTCACCATCATCATCGTCCTCACCATCATCCTCATCATCCTCACCATCATCATCATCACCATCATCCTCACCATCACCATTATCATCATCGTCCTCACCATCATCACCATCATCATCGTCCTCACCATCATCATCACCATCCTCACAATCATCATCATCCTCACCATCACCATCATCTCCATCATCCTCACCATCATCATCATCACCATCATCCTCAGCATCACCATCATCCTCAGCATCACCATCATCACCATCATCATCGTCCTCACCATCATCCTCATCATCGTCACCATCATCATCATCTTCATCATCACCATCATCATCATCATCACCATCATCATCGTCCTCACCATCACCATCATCCTCACCATCACCATTATCATTATCATCCTCACCATCATCCTCACCATCATCATCATCCTCATCATCACCATCATCATCGTCATCACCATCATCATCGTCCTCACCATCACCATCATCATCACCATCATCATCGTCCTCACCATCACCATCATCCTCACCATCACCATTATCATTATCATCCTCACCATCATCCTCACCATCACCATCATCATCATCCTCACCATCATCATCACCATCACCATCCTCACAATCATCATCATCCTCACCATCATCACCATCATCCCTTACCATCATCATCATCACCATCATCCTCACCATCACCATCCTCACCATCATCATCACCATCACCATCCTCACAATCATCATCATCCTCACCATCATCACCATCATCCCTTACCATCATCATCATCACCATCATCATCATCATCACCATCATCATCACCATCACCATCCTCACAATCATCATCATCCTCACCATCATCACCATCATCCCTTACCATCATCATCATCACCATCATCCTCACCATCACCATCATCATCATCATCCTCACCATCATCACCATCATCATCATCCTCATCATCACCATCATCCTCATCATTACCATTATCATCCTCACCATCACCATCATCCTCACCATCATCACCATCATCCTCACCATCACCATTATCATTATCATCATCACCATCATCATCGTCCTCACCATCATCATCATCCTCACAATCATCATCATCCTCATCATCCTCCTCACCGTCATCATCATCATCCTCACCCTCGCCATCATCATCATCCTCACCATCCTCACCCTCACCATCATCATCCTTACCATCATCATCCTCACCATCATCATCGTCCTCACCATCATCATCATCCTCACCATCATCATCATCATCCTCACCCTCAGGCCTCTGAGCTCATCCATGTTCTTGGAACCCGGGTTGGTTTCAGTTTTGAGCTTCAGATTCTCCACCTTCCTCCACAGACCACATGACAAAGCAGGCAGCTGTCTAAAGGCCACGCCCCCGAGCCCAGCCCCCACCGCCATTCTTTCGTCACTCCACACACTCGCTTCATTCAGCCACGCTGAATGAAGCGAGTGTGCGTGTGTGTGCATGCGTTTGCGTGCGTTTGTGTGTGTGTGTGTGTGTGTGTGCGTGATCCGAGCCTTTATGACATCACAAAAGTTGAACCAATCGTCTTTGTCCGTGGTTTCTGCACATCTGGCCTAGTCCATTGTTCTTCCACCTCCGTGCTTCACTGCTGACTGATCAAAGTCCATTGATCCACAAGTCTCGCTGTTTGTTCAGAGGAAGTTTGTGGACCCCAAGCGTGTTTGTCAGACGTGAACTTTGACCTCAGAGATGCAGAAGCCGACCAGTCCGTGTTTCCCTCACGTGTTTTTATTTATAGATCCATTTTTGTTACGTCAGGGAAAACAGGAGGCGGAGTTTCAGGAAGCACAGCTGAGGAGCTGTTTGGCGGTCTGAGCGGGGGGCGTTAAATCTGCGGCGGGTGGAGGACGGACGTGTATTCTGCCATGAACGGGGCTCCTTTCATATCGGTTGCCATGGCGACAGCAGGGCTGCACGAGCTGAATGAACCTCTTTTTTTCTCTCTTCTCACCCGGGCAGAGTGAGTGGGGGTGGGGGTGGGGGTTGTTGATGGACAGATGAGACGAGGTGGCAGAGTGAACCTCTGCCCCCCCTTCAGTTCTCGTCATGTGAGGCTTGTTAAGGAGAAAAAAGGCAGAAGTACATTTTTTTAATTTAACTAGGAGTTTTAACCTTTGACCTCCTGGATTAGGACCTCCTAATATCACCGCCCAGCGTCAGCAACAAGACGGAAAGCTTCAGATGGAGAGGAGGAAGTCTTCTCACCATGGCGCTCCGTGCGTCTGATGCCCGCTGACGGGTCTGTCGGCCTTCTGGGGGGTCGGAGATGAGTCTGGGTTTCTTCTCTTCACTGATCCTCCTCTGCATCCGTCCGGCTGGTTCTGTTGACAGAATGTTCCGGTTCCAGCAGGTCAAAGGAGGGAACGTTCTTCATTTAAAGAGTGACAGATAGGAAAGGAAAGCAGAAGCGTCTGAGTGTTTTCAGGAGGAAAACCCAAATGGAGGCGGAGCCTCACGAAGGTCTTCAGCTGACGGTCTGCAGGTTTGTTAGGACACAGTTCTGTGGTTTCCATGGTAGCAGTGTGGTAAAAAAGAAACCAACCACTGCAATGACCCAGACGTCTGAATTCAGACAAACGTTGTGATCTATTGATGCTGCATTTCTCCTGTTGCTATGGTAACGGGACTCAGTACACCTCCCTGAGCTGGAGTCTAGATGAGACGCAGCTGCCATGCAGGTCGCAGCACCATGGCAACTCCACAGGGGTTTTCATGCCTTTTTTTTGGTCCTAACTCCTCCCACAGCCCGTTGTCAGGGAAACCTAACGGTAACCAGGCTGTGATCGGGCCGCGGCTGCGTTGATCCGGAGGGTTTGGGTTTAAAGGCTGACGCTTGTTTGGTCAGTCTGTGGAGGAAGCTAAAGGAAGTGACATCACTCAGTTTCCTGGTCAGTCAAGGGGGGCGGGGTTAATGTCCTTGGTTCCGTGTGTCGGATTATTCTGGACTGAGGGCAGACGCTCCACCACAGGGCCGCTCACCTTTTATATCTTAAATACAGAAGTGCAGCGTCATAACTGACCTCCTGGTGTCACAGTTGCCATAGCGACGTTGCGACTGGGCGGGGTCATGGATCTGGTTTTCCTGCATAAACAAGTCAAACTTTCTGTAGTTGGACAGAAATCTTTAAGGCTCTGCTTCTTTTTTTCAGAGCCTGACGGCGTTCCAGGTGTCGGTGAGCGATGACGGTTTGATCGCCGCCACTCTGGAGCCATCCGACCTCCAGGACAACGTGACGGCGTACGCGGCGCAGGTCTCTGGAGAACCTCGGCTGGTCCTGGTTCCGTTCCTCAACACCAAGGAGGCTCTGCTGTTCAACGCCTCCTTCCACGGCCTGTGCTACACCGTGGGCCTGCTGCTCAAACTGGGTCAGAACTGGTCCCGCCCCGTGAAGAGCGTTCCCGTTCTCACCAGTAAGACGCTTCGCGGCACCCGAGGCTTTTAATTTGAACGTTTTTGTAAAGGTCCATCGCAGTCACGAGTTCGGATCTGTTGATCTGTGTTCCTCACCTGGGGGGGGGTTCTGGACTGAACCTCTTTAATGAAACCACGTTTGTCTCCTCAGAACCGCTGCCTGTACGCAGCGCTCACATATCGGACTACAAGGAGGCGCCAGAGACCGGCGTGGTGTTTGACATAGACCCCCCCTCCAGGACCGTCTTCAGCAGAGTCAACATCAGCTTCACGGAGGGGCAGGAGCGCCGCAGCATGCTCTACAAAGGTCAGCTTTCAGAATCAGAACCGGACTTCTGCTTTAGACCAGGGATCCAAAAGGGTTCAGAACTGGGGTTTGAAGGCTCCGTGTCCCTCAGGGCCCCAAAAACACCTCCAGTCCAGGGGCCTCCGTGTTTTGGTTACCAATCATCTTGGAACGCCAAACTGCTGAGCAGATGGGTTGACCCGAGCTGTGAAACATGCGGCGCTCCGTGGGCGTGTTGCCATGGTGATCTGGTTTTAATTAGCTCTGAGATGGAGAACCTGCAGGTTCGCTGAAGAACCGATCGGCTGCAGAAGAAGCCGTCAGGCAGATGGCGGCCAAATGACTCTGTTTCTCAATTTCCTGGTCCTGGATTCTTTCCCAAATGTTTGATTTGTGTTGTTTTTTGTGTTCTTGGTTCTGTCACACAAAACAACACAAATGAGATTCAAACCAGTGATCACCAAAGTGATTAGAACAGTTTATCTCTGTACTCTCAGAGCCTTTCCAAGACTTTTCACAGAAACAACTGAAACTGATGTCAGGCAGCAGTGACTCAGCCCCTCCCACAGATCCATCTCCATGAGCTCCACATCTCCTGTGGATCCCAAGTTTACAGATGTTCTCCAGTAAGGACGGTTCCTCAGTAGATCTGATGTTCTCCTCAGGCTTTGTTCTTCTGGACTTTTGGTTCATTCTGACACGTCATAAAGTCACATGATTGTTTTTGAATTATCATTCTGATTGACAAATAGAAAACATCTGATCCACAGTTCTCGGTTGAGGTTCCCCTGATTTGGACCTGAAAGGTGAGAACAGCTGGACGGGTTCTCGTGTTCCTCTCTGCAGCTCTACTTTGAATTGTGGGTTTCAGAAGAAGGCGGAGCCTGCAGAGTCTCTGACCTTCTAACTTCATGATCAATGCATGAGCTGCTGGCGCCTGAGCGAGGCTCTGACCTTCCGTGACCTTCTGTGACCTTCCGTGACCTTCTGTGACCTTCTGCCTGAACGTCTCTGCAAGCAGAACCTCTGATGATGAGGAACCAGAAAATGAACCGAATGTTCTTTCAGATCCACCAGAGAAATCTTTATCCATGAAGCTTTTGTTTTAGCAGCAGAACCTGTTGACGTCTGAAAATCCGTCCTTTTTGTTAGTTGTGTGCCGTTTCCTATAAAAGGCTTTTATTTTGTAGATTTCTACCGCGGGAAGACGGTGTTCAAGCACTGGTTGCCTGGAGTTTGTTACCGGAACATCACCTTCCAGCTGATCTCAGAGGCCACCGTCAACCGGACGGCGCTGGTGACCCACAGTGACATCACGCACACGCCTCTGCACTACCGCACAGGTGAGCCGCCCCCAACTCCCACCTGACTCCCAGCCGGTGCCTCAGAGGGTTCAGTCGGCGTCCTGTTGTCATGGTAACCACAGTGGATGCACCGCAGAGCCCGCTGACTGCCCTGCTGCAGGAACTTCCTGTTCCACGTGTTGAAGGAACTTCAGGTTTTTTCAGGTGTTTCCATCAGAAACGGGTACGGCTCCTCAGCTCCTCCCCTTTTCTCCCTCCGCAGTGCCGTACCCCCCCCTCAACGTCTCTCATAAGATCCTCCACCTGAGCCAGAGGCCGCCTCGACTCCTCAAGGCCGAGGGGGGGCCGCGGTTGTCCCGTCAGGCGCGGGACGTCCCCCTGATGGAGGAGGAGGAGCAGACGCAGCCTTACCAGGAGGACACCGCTGGGGGGGCGGCCACAGCGACCCCCCTCGCCTTCAACACTACAGGCGGCTCCATGGGAGACGCGGTTGTAAACGGCAGCCAGGCGGAGGAGGCGGAGCCTCAAAGCTCTTGGCTGAACCAGACGGAACCCCCTCACGCGGAGGAAGACGAGGAGTTCGTGAACGCCGTGGTGTCGGACTACGAGGACTCAAACGAGCCCGGTTCAGGCATGGTCGTCCCCGCAGAGCCCGCCGTTCTGCTCACCAGGCCCCCCCCCATCCTGCTGGAGCTGCGCTGGCTGCCCCCCCGCCCGCCCACCAGCTACAATGGCTTTGTGGTCTACGTCTACAGAGACGGTAAAGAACCTGCAGCGTTTTCACCCGTCTGTCAGTCAGGGAGGGAGAGGAGGCAGGCCACGCCCCCTTTTCAGGTTAAATGTGTGATGACATCACAGATGGAAGCGTCTAAACCTGTGTGGGGTTTGAAAACGTGTTCGTCTGAACGCTGAACAAAATCCAAGAACAAAACCGTTTTTGTAGTAAAACAGATGCGCCGCTTTACTCCACGTTTCTGTCAAAACACTGAAACGATCAGACGGGAGGCGTGTCCAAGCAGGTGGAGAAAGACTTAAGGTGTAGCAGACTGAGAGCAGCAGAGACGGAGGCAGAGGAGGGGTCGGACGGAGGGAGAGGAGGGGTCGGACGGAGGCAGAGGAGGGGTCGGACGGAGGGAGAGGAGGGGTCGGACGGAGGCAGAGGAGGGGTCGGACGTAGGCAGAGGAGGGGTCGGACGGAGGGAGAGGAGGGGTCGGACGGAGGGAGAGGAGGGGTCGGACGGAGGCAGAGGAGGGGTCGGACGGAGGGAGAAGAGGGGTCGGACGGAGGTTGAGGAGGGGTCGGACGGAGGTTGAGGAGGCAGAGGAGGGGTCGGACGGAGGCAGAGGAGGGGTCGGACGGAGGTTGAGGAGGGAGAGGAGGGGTCGGACGGAGGTTGAGGAGGGAGAGGAGGGGTCGGACGGAGGTTGAGGAGGGAGAGGAGGGGTCGGACGGAGGCAGAGGAGGGGTCGGACGGAGGCAGAGGAGGGGTCGGACGGAGGCAGAGGAGGGGTCGGACGGAGGGAGAGGAGGGGTCGGACGGAGGGAGAGGAGGGGTCGGACGGAAGGAGAGGAGGGGTCGGACGGAGGTTGAGGAGGGAGAAGAGGGGTCGGACGGAGGTTGAGGAGGGGTCGGACGGAGGCAGATGAGGGGTCGGACGGAGGCAGAGGAGGCTGTGGCGCCCCCTAAAGGGGGCAGCTGGAAGACAAACTGTTTGAAGATGTCAGACGATCATTTTCGTCTTCTGTTCTTCAGGAAACTCCACAGAAACGGCCATCGTGGACGAGAACACTCACGAGTTCTTCACAGAGTTATCTGAACCGGGAACGTATCGGGCTCGGGTCAGCACGCTGAGCTCATCCGGAGACTGCGAGGCCCGGGAGAGCGGCACCGATGCCGGTGTGTCCTTTTACCTGGGTGAGTCTCCAGAATCGTGCAGCTTCACCAGATGTTCATGTTCTGGCGTCCACCAGAACTTTACCAGAACTTAAATACAAACATGCAGATTAAACAGAATCCTGATGTCATCAGAAATAAAAGGATAAAAATCATTTTCCTGAAGTTCCAGCATCAGATTAGTGGGATGGAACTGTCTATGGAACGTTTACCATCACCTGCAGCGTATTCAGGCGGAGAGTTGCTCTGTCCTGATTGGTCCGGTCTCACCCAGGTCCAGATGGAGAGCTGCTGGAGGAGCTGCGCGAGCGTCCCCGGGGCGTCAGCGTCCGGCTGCTGGACTCCACCACCGCCACCGTGTCCTGGGCGCCGTCCGCAGAGCGGCACAACGGCAGCCTGGTGTCGGTGGTGTCCGCCACGTGCCTGAAGCCCAGCCTGAGCCAGAGGATGGAGAACACCTACTGCAGCGAGGTAGCTCCGCCCACTCCGGCTCTGGGTTTCACTGCTTCTCAGATTTTACTAATAACTCATCACGCTCGCTGTTTCCTGTAGGAGAACTCCACGAGTGACATCATCAGCAGCCTGACGCCCGGCGCGCAGTACCGCGTGGTCGTGTACCACACAAACGGACCTCTGATCAGCCCGCCGTCAGAGCCCGTCATCATCGACATCGGTAAGGATCGCGCCGGGACCTCATGGCCTCATGGCCCGATGGTTTCTGACTCCTTTGGTCTGCCGCACAGAGCCCACCGGCGTGCGCGAGCTGGCCGTGTACCCTCTCAGCCCGACGGCGGTGATCCTGAGCTGGCAGCGGCCGTACCACGTGGCCTTCCGGAAGTACGTGCTACAGACGTTTTTCTTCAACCCCGTCACTCTGGCGTCCGAGTGGACCACCTACTACGAGATCGCCGCCACCGCCTCCGTCATCGCCTCCGTGGTAACGAAGCTTCTGTGCTGCACGGCGATGTGATGTCATCAGCCGCCGCCTCACCGCCTCTGTTTCCCGTCAGAGAGTCACCGACCTGCTGCCCGCCTGGTACTACAACTTCCGCGTTTCCATGGTGACGTGGGGGGAGCCGCCGCTCAGCTGTTGCGATAGCTCCACTGTCAGCTTCGTCACAGGTAAATGCACCTTTGGGGGCGGGGCTCTGCTACATATTTACCGTGGGGGGGTCAGAATGGTCTGTCAGGGTCAGTGAGGCGTTCAGTACCGCTGGAATGTTTGTGTGCTCTCCCCCAGCTCCTGAGGCCCCCCACATCTCCTCGGTGGATTACGCCCACGGCGTTCTGTCCGTCCGCTGGACGTACGGCGAGCTCTTCATCGACCTGTCCCACTCGCGGATGCTGCACTGGCAGGTGGTGGCCGTGGGGAGGAAGGGGCCCGAGAGGAGCTACTCTGTGGATGTGAGTCGGCTGGTGGGCGGGGCTCTGCAGGTTGGGTTTGGGTCCTGACAGGAAATGATGAAGGTGTTGCCATGGTGATTATTCTCAGTAGAGAGGAAAGAGAACGTTGGTTCTTAGACTCGGGTCAACTCGGTTTCCATGCAGGTCACAGAGCCCGACCCGCTCCTGTCCAGACTGGTTCTGTGGTTCTGGGAACTTTTAAGTGGATTCAACCTCAAAAGAACAAAACCTGAAGAACTTAGAAGAACTTTAAGATGAAATGAATCTAAAAAATCTGACGGTTCCAGTGTTGATCCAGAACTTTCTGAAGTCGATGTGTGTATGATCTCTGTGCCGCTGACCGCTTTTCTTCCTATCAGGTGACCCGCAGCGTAATGCGGGCCAGCCTCCCCCTCCCTCCAGGAGACATCTACAACCTGACAGTGACGGCGTGCACGGAGCGCAGCAGGAACACGTCCACGCCCAACATCATCAAGCTGGGTGAGCAGGATGAAGCTCCGCCCACTTTCTCTGCCCCTGTTTGATGACCTCTGGAGGAGCGAGGACGATAGAAAGAGCAAAACAAACAGAAATACAAACTTATTCTACTTAAAAAATTAATTTGACAAAAGATTTGACGTATTTGTGGATTTAAACGGAATTAGCTTTAAAATAATCCAAACGGGAACAAAACGGAGCTGGACTCCAGTTTCCCGCCGCCTCAGTCCTCCACCTGCATGAATGTTCTGGACTGGTGAATGACACGTGTGGGGGCGGGGCTAACAGGGCGTTGTGGTCTGCAGGATCGCTCTCTTCAGGGAGACGATGACTCAGCACTAGAAGGCTGAGGTCAGCAGTTTTTCTGAGCTCGTTTGGTTCTGTCTGCGGCAGAATCAAACGTCCTGAACATTTTCTGCAGAAACCAAAACTGCAGAGGTTCCACTTCCTCTTCTGGGCGTCTCCAGCCTTTCTCTTCTTTTGGGGGGGGGTGGCAGCTCTAAAGCTCAGCGCTTCGCCCACAGCTTCTTCCTCCGTCTCAGACCGACTTTGTTGGTGAGTCGCTGCTGTCTTCCTGCAGAGCCGGCCCCCCCCAGGTCCCTGTACGCCGTCAACGCCACTCACTCTTCCGCCACGCTGCTGTGGAGCGAGGAGGGCGTGGTCGACTACTACCAGGTCCTCTGCAGACCCTGCAAAGCCAGCAAAGAGCTGAAGGTACGGCGCTTCTGCTCCCCCTGAGCGCAGCATGATGCCCCCCCGTCATTTAAATGAGTGGTATTTTACTCTGCCCCCCCAGGCTCATGAGCCCCTCACCTCCACCTCCCACGTGCTGACGGTGTCCGGTCTGATGCCGTCATCCACCTACAACTGCAGCGTGACCAGCTTCAGCTACAGCACGCCCAGCCGGCCCGCGCACGTGACCGTCACCACCGTCGGTGAGCGCCTGCCTTTATTTTGAAAGGTGGGAACAGGAAGTGTTTGTAATGCGTCTGTTTGTGAACCTGCAGATAAAGAGATGAACCCGAGCGTGGCCGCCATCTCGGCGCTGGCCGTCCTGAGCGTGCTGCTCGTCAGCCTGCTGCTCCTCTTCCTCCTCGTTCTGCGCAAGAAGCACCTGCAGATGAGCAGGTGAGTGTCTGCGCAGGTGCAGGCACCTGTGCGCCGCTGCTTTAACCGTTCCCTTCAAAAATCACGGAGGAAATGTTACTTTCTCAGTTTTTGTCTTGTAGTTTCTACTTTTGTACAAAAGAGTCTAAAAGAAATGTGGATCTGAAGCTTTTCTACGGCAGCCCAAAAGGCACAAAGTTTTGACGTCTTTGTGCTCCAAGCTTTGCTTTTTTCTTTACTTTTGTCCATAAAGGCCTCCGTACCTGTTGTGTTGAATCGGCGTCTTTTTAAACCTCATCGATAAACCAAACCTTTAAGTGAAGAAACTCCAGCATTTGTTTGATTTGGATTCAGAGTGAAAAGAACTTCAGTTCAGCTTTCACTGACTGAACGTTTTAAATAAAGTTTGTCTCAGTTTGGTGGAATTTTCCGTTTTTTTGCTCAAACCTTTCCGTTCTCGGGTCTATTGAGATGGTTCTGTTCCCTGAAGCTTCGGGTTCCTGGGGCGGAACCCTTTCGGTTCTTCCTCTTTTCTCGTCACGAGCGCTCAGGAAAAACGCTGACCTCAGCACTTCTGTGTTTTTCAGAGAATGCGGCGCCGAGACCTTCGTCAACTTTCCCTCCTTTGAGAGAGAAGGGAAGCTCCCCTACAACTGGTACGCAGCTCCTCCCCCCTCGCTGGTTGTTGTTGCTCAGAAACGGCGTCCGGGTGGGGGACGGTCCGTCAGGTTAGATGCAGAGCTGGTGAGGAAGATGAGGGTGACCTGTGGCGCTGTAAGCAGCACAGAGGATGAAGACGAGCGCTTCGCTGCTTCCAGGGCTCAGGTTGGTGATTAATATAACGGCTGAAAGACGGTCAGCGAAGGCAGAACCTTGGCTCCCACCTGCCGTGGCGTTTGCCCCCCCCCCCCCCCCCCCCCCACGCCTTTAAGTGGGGGTGAGGCCCTGGGTGGCGCTGCTGCAGCTGCGTGTGCAGACATCTGCACATGCTGCAGCAGCGCAGACGTTCTCTGACTGACTGAGGAAGAATGATCAGTTAGGTGGGGGTCTGGACTAACAGAGAGACCCCCCAGCGCTGAAAGTAGGGATGGGTACCGCGCCCCGGTATTGAATGAGCCCCGGGGCCACTTTCTTCAAGACCGCAGTATCGTTAAGATCTGACCTCACCGGTTCTGCTATCGGTACCGGAGAGGTCGCTTTTTTTGTGTCCCACAAGATATAAACGTTATCTGCTATATTTAACTCTACAAGTCAGTCAATTTTCCTTTAATTAATGATTATATTAATTTCGCTATTCTGGCTGAAGAGGACAGGTCTGTCTGTCTACTTGTGTGCACGGGGGGCGGGGCTGTTGCTCAGACAGTATGCGGCGCGCGCTCAGGAACGCTACCAGAGCTATACGATGGCGGAAAGAGCTTAACGGTCCAAAATGCTGCAGCTCTGAGTTTTTGTAAAATATCTATCATGTTCCCAGAGTGTCGTGGTGCCTTTAACATCGCAGGTAGTACTGAGCAGGTAGAAGGAAGGGAGCAGCATAGTCACACGGAGGGGGGCGTGTCTGCAGGTGTGAACGCCGGCAGAGTCAGTGGCGATCTCGTAGGAGATAAAAGGAGAAATTCCTTTTATCCCTTAGACTAAGACCACCCATTTCAGCGTAAAATGAATTAAATTTGCGTCAGGGCGCCCCCACTATCCGTCACCTTGCTGCTACAATGACCGTGTGATGCGGGAGAGAGGCGGGGGCGGGGCTTAGACTCACCGCTTATGATTCCAGCCCCGCAACAAACTAACAGCTGCTTCCTAATAAAACGTAGTTGTCATCCATGAAATTAATATAATCTATTGGGTTTACTGGATTTAAAGAAAATAAATCAATAGACAGGAGTCTGCATCAAAGTGAATTTGTTTCCATCTTCTTAACTCTGGTGTTTAGTCTATTCAAGGCTGTGGAAAATGGACAAAAGATCAAAGGAAACATCACGCTCATAAAGAATACAAATAATTACATAATGAAATAAATATCCTGACAGCATTTTGAATCAATATAAGTATGGCCAAAAGAACTATTGTGATATATCGGCAAAAACCTTTTTTCTAACACATCTAGTGTTTTGGCTCCCAGTTCTTTCATCTCATTGCTAAACTGATCCAAACGGATCTTTGAGAGGTTCAGTTTAGCGACCCCTGGTCTAACACATCCACGTGCATTCCAGGTCTGTACTGGAACATGAAAATGTTTTCTTAAAAAAAACAATGCTGTTGCATAATGAGGAAATAAAACACTTTATGTTCTTAATATCTTATTTATTTGTTTATTTTTCGTCCTCCCATAAGAGTACCGTTAAATTACCGGATCGATAAGCAGTATCAATAAGAGTAGTGGTACCGTTAAAACCTTAACGATACCCATCCCTAGCTGAAAGTGGGCGGTTCTACAGAGAGAAACGTCCTGCTTCTCACTTCAACTGTTATTTTGACTTTAGAGGAAACAGTCAGAATAGACGGCTGTTTTTAGACGGACTAAAGTCAAAATCGTCTGTTCAGCGTCTTTTATATTTAAACGTCAATCAAACTTTACTGTCAACAAAAATGAAAACAATAAAGTAAAAAAACAGAAAAAAGGTTTTAGATCCATCATCTCATCCTGCTGACCAGGCACTGTGCCTGCCCCCCCCCCAGTGGCAAAAGTGGCTGTGTGGTTTCTTTCGCAGGGGGCGGGCTTCATTTCCTGATGGTCACAGTCAGCTGAAGCCTTCGCCGCTGTCTGGACGTGTCCGTCAGAACAGGACCAGGGCTAAAGGGGGGGTGCAGTAAGGGGGTGTGTGATGCATCTAGGTGGGGCTGGGAGAAGGCAGTGATGTCGCAGACTGAAGGGGGGGTGGTGGCTCTGGGAGACAATGGCGCCTTTGGGTGCAGACAGACCGCCGTTATCCTGCAGCGGCGGCGGCGGCTCTCTCCACGCATTAACTCTGTTCAGAACTAACCTGAAGCTCTGTTCCTCTTGACTAATGCTGCCCCCGCCTGGTGTCGCCCCCTGCTGTCTGTGTTCTTATTTGTGCCTTGTGTTTATTTGCCCCCTTCAGGCGAAGAAGCCTCTTTGCCTTCCTTACCCTACTGCCATCCTGCCTTTGGACTGACTATCTTTTGGCTTTTTATATTAATCCGTGGTAAGTAAACGTCCGCTGCACCATGGGGGGCGGGGCCTGTGGAAGCAAAAGCCCGTCCCTTAAGACCCCACCTGCATGTTGGTTGAAGTCTCAAACTAGGGCTAACGACCCCCCCACCCCACCCCTGATGCAGAGCTAACAGATGAGTGTGGTGTGGTCAGAGTCCAGAGTTCCCGGCGGGGTTCCTCAGGGCTCCATTCTGGGCTCCAGCATTTTCAGCAGCTGCTGGATGTTCCTCGTTTTCCTCAGAGTTTCCAGCTCAGATATGTTCACGTCCAGCTGACAAACCAAACCATGACCCCCACCTTGAGAGGTTAGGACCATTGACTGTACATGGAACTGGACTGAGTGACTCCTCCCCCATGCCGTTGCAAACAGGAAGTCCCCCCCCAAAATCCTACAGACGTCTATAGAGAAATAAACAGCTGGTACTCCGTTATTCTATTGGTCAGAAGAACCGTTCATGTTCTTGATAATCCTCATTTTTATTTTATTTTTTCTGTAGTTCAAGTTATAAACTGACCAATCAGATGCTTTGGTAAAAGTAGGTGGAGCCTGCTGGCCCCCATGCCCCCCACGTCCAAACATTTGACGGATTACATGTAGCCTGCTCTCAAGTGCTAGAGGTGTGGTCTTCTAACAAGCTCACTCCTGATTGACCAGAGTGGTTGCCATAGAAACGTGGACACATACCGATCAATCACTGCTTGCTGGCATAGTCTGGCTCCAACGGCGACTGGATGGACTTGGTTTGGTTGGAGCTGAAGGTGAACCATGATGTCACACGTACTCGCCCCCAAAGGTCCACAGCTGACCTTCTGACCCCCATGGGGGTTTGTGGTGCCCCTCAGGCTCTGCTGTGGGACTCTGGTTAGAGAAGACGAACACCAGGCTGGTCTGTAGCTCATGAACGGCTTGGCTGATGGGAGGAGCTTCAGCATGAAGCCGTCCTGTGTTTGTCTGCATGCTGTCGGTGTGTGCAGCTCTAGCGCCCCCTCATGTCCTCCCCCAGTCCTCTGAGTAGAAACGTGGCAAAGGCTGCATGTCGGCCCTGCTGCTGATTCTTCTGCAGCTCTGTGGCTCCAAACATGGAAAACGGTTCTTGGTGACAGAAAATGACGACGAATGTTTTTATATCACATCTGATTGAGGAACAGTCCTGTTTGAAACCCAGAACCTTGACATGTTTTTGAGCCACAGACCTCCAGGTGTTTCTGAAAATAATCCTTTTACCTGTCTAATGAACCATGAACTCTTTAGTTTCTGCTGTTGGACTTCTGATTGAACATTTAGGTAAAGGTGAGCAGCAGAGGCCCCTCCCTCTTGGTTTCAATATTTCTTTTAAATCCTCGGTTTATTTTACATTTTTTGAATCTGCATCAAAGTTTATATTGTTTTATGCACATTAAAGAGAAAAAAATCACATTGTGAAAGATTCAACCTAAATGAAGGAGTGTGGGAAGAGTTCAGACAGCAGGGGGCGCCATTGCTGCACCGATGATCCTAAGTGTGATGAAGAACAAGGAAGCACATCTTCATCTGACTCGTTTGTCCTTTATAGGAGCAAAACCGCTTTGAAAAAACGCAAACTCACCAGGTAACCTCAACCTTTGTGTGTGTGCATGTGTGCGTGTTTGTGTGTGTGCGCGCGTGTGTATGTGTGTGTGTGCGTGGGTGTGCATGTGTGTGTATGTGTTGTGCATGTGTGCATGTCTGCGACCACTCTACCTTTGCGCCACAGTGCCCCCCCCCCCATGCGTGCCTACGGCACTTTAATCCCAGTTTCAGATGGACGGCTGTTAATCCTGCAGATTATAAAGTAACAGAGCCACCAACAGACTGATCTGCTCCTCCTGTAGGAGCTGAAGTTCTCCTCCGTTCTAATCTAGAGATGATTTTCATGTCATGAGAGGGAAATAGAAATGTAAATTATTCATATTAGAAATGGAGATGCTACATCCAACAAGGAGTTCAGTGATGATATTTACCTAAAATAAACTCATCCGTTCGGTCCACAAATTGGAGGTCAGGTTTTGAATGTTGGATGTTGGTGTCAGAGGTGGGATGTTGTGTTACTGATGTTGGTGTCAGAGGTGGGATGTTGTGTTACTGATGTTGGTGTCAGTGGTGGGATGTTGTGTTACTGATGTTGGTGTCAGAGGTGGGATGTTGTGTTACTGATGTTGGTGTCAGAGGTGGGATGTTGTGTTACTGATGTTGGTGTCAGTGGTGGGATGTTGTGTTACTGATGTTGGTGTCAGAGGTGGGATGTTGTGTTACTGATGTTGGTGTCAGAGGTGGGATGTTGTGTTACTGATGTTGGTGTCAGTGGTGGGATGTTGTGTTACTGATGTTGGTGTCAGTGGTGGGATGTTGTGTTACTGATGTTGGTGTCAGAGGTGGGATGTTGTGTTACTGATGTTGGATGTAGTGTGTCAGAGGTGGGATGTTGTGTTACTGATGTTGGTGTCAGAGGTGGGATGTTGTGTTACTGATGTTGGATGTAGTGTGTCAGAGGTGGGATGTTGTGTTACTGATGTTGGTGTCAGAGGTGGGATGTTGTGTTACTGATGTTGGTGTCAGTGGTGGGATGTTGTGTTACTGATGTTGGTGTCAGTGGTGGGATGTTGTGTTACTGATGTTGGTGTCAGTGGTGGGATGTTGTGTTACTGATGTTGGTGTCAGAGGTGGGATGTTGTGTTACTGATGTTGGATGTAGTGTGTCAGTGGTGGGATGTTGTGTTACTGATGTTGGTGTCAGAGGTGGGATGTTGTGTTACTGATGTTGGTGTCAGATGTGGGATGTTGTGTTACTGATGTTGGTGTCAGTGGTGGGATGTTGGTGTCAGAGGTGGGATGTTGTGTTACTGATGTTGGTGTCAGTGGTGGGATGTTGTGTTACTGATGTTGGTGTCAGTGGTGGGATGTTGTGTTACTGATGTTGGTGTCAGAGGTGGGATGTTGTGTTACTGATGTTGGATGTAGTGTGTCAGAGGTGGGATGTTGTGTTACTGATGTTGGTGTCAGAGGTGGGATGTTGTGTTACTGATGTTGGATGTAGTGTGTCAGAGGTGGGATGTTGTGTTACTGATGTTGGTGTCAGAGGTGGGATGTTGTGTTACTGATGTTGGTGTCAGTGGTGGGATGTTGTGTTACTGATGTTGGTGTCAGTGGTGGGATGTTGTGTTACTGATGTTGGTGTCAGTGGTGGGATGTTGTGTTACTGATGTTGGTGTCAGAGGTGGGATGTTGTGTTACTGATGTTGGATGTAGTGTGTCAGTGGTGGGATGTTGTGTTACTGATGTTGGTGTCAGTGGTGGGATGTTGTGTTACTGATGTTGGTGTCAGAGGTGGGATGTTGTGTTACTGATGTTGGTGTCAGAGGTGGGATGTTGTGTTACTGATGTTGGTGTCAGTGGTGGGATGTTGGTGTCAGAGGTGGGATGTTGTGTTACTGATGTTGGTGTCAGTGGTGGGATGTTGTGTTACTGATGTTGGTGTCAGTGGTGGGATGTTGTGTTACTGATGTTGGTGTCAGTGGTGGGATGTTGTGTTACTGATGTTGGTGTCAGAGGTGGGATGTTGTGTTACTGATGTTGGTGTCAGTGGTGGGATGTTGTGTTACTGATGTTGGTGTCAGAGGTGGGATGTTGGTGTCAGAGGTGGGATGTTGTGTTACTGATGTTGGTGT
Source organism: Oryzias latipes (assembly GCF_053564925.1). NCBI lineage: Eukaryota > Metazoa > Chordata > Actinopteri > Beloniformes > Adrianichthyidae > Oryzias > Oryzias latipes. The sequence goes on from NC_136259.1 coordinate 26,304,973, forward strand.
CAGTGGTGGGATGTTGTGTTACTGATGTTGGTGTCAGTGGTGGGATGTTGGTGTCAGAGGTGGGATGTTGTGTCTCTGATTTTGGATGTAGTGTGTCAGAGGTGGGATGTTGGTGTCAGAGGTGGGATGTTGTGTGTCTGATGTTGGTGTCAGTGGTGGGATGTTGGTGTCAGAGGTGGGATGTTGTGTGTCTGATGTTGGTGTCAGTGGTGGGATGTTGGTGTCAGAGGTGGGATGTTGGTGTCAGAGGTGGGATGTTGGTGTCTGTGGTGGGATGTTGTGTTACTGATGTTGGTGTCAGTGGTGGTATGTTGTGTTACTGATGTTGGTGTCAGTGGTGGGATGTTGGTGTCAGAGGTGGGATGTTGTGTGTCTGATGTTGGTGTCAGTGGTGGGATGTTGGTGTCAGTGGTGGGATGTTGTGTGTCTGATGTTGGATGTAGTGTGTCAGAGGTGGGATGTTGGTGTCAGAGGGGGGATGTTGTGTGTCTGATGTTGGTGTCAGTGGTGGGATGTTGGTGTCAGTGGTGGGATGTTGTGTGTCTGATGTTGGATGTAGTGTGTCAGAGGTGGGATGTTGGTGTCAGAGGTGGGATGTTGTGTGTCTGATGTTGGTGTCAGTGGTGGGATGTTGGTGTCAGTGGTGGGATGTTGTGTGTCTGATGTTGGATGTAGTGTGTCAGAGGTGGGATGTTGGTGTCAGAGGGGGGATGTTGTGTGTCTGATGTTGGTGTCAGTGGTGGGATGTTGGTGTCAGTGGTGGGATGTTGTGTGTCTGATGTTGGATGTAGTGTGTCAGAGGTGGGATGTTGGTGTCAGAGGTGGGATGTTGTGTGTCTGATGTTGGTGTCAGTGGTGGGATGTTGGTGTCAGTGGTGGGATGTTGTGTGTCTGATGTTGGATGTAGTGTGTCAGAGGTGGGATGTTGTGTGTCTGATGTTGGTGTCAGTGGTGGGATGTTGGTTTCAGAGGTGGGATGTTGTGTCTCTGATTTTGGATGTAGTGTGTCAGAGGTGGGATGTTGGTGTCAGAGGTGGGATGTTGTGTGTCTGATGTTGGTGTCAGTGGTGGGATGTTGTGTTACTGATGTTGGTGTCAGTGGTGGTATGTTGTGTTACTGATGTTGGTGTCAGTGGTGGGATGTTGGTGTCAGAGGTGGGATGTTGTGTCTCTGATTTTGGATGTAGTGTGTCAGAGGTGGGATGTTGGTGTCAGAGGTGGGATGTTGTGTGTCTGATGTTGGTGTCAGTGGTGGGATGTTGGTGTCAGTGGTGGGATGTTGTGTGTCTGATGTTGGATGTAGTGTGTCAGAGGTGGGATGTTGGTGTCAGAGGTGGGATGTTGTGTGTCTGATGTTGGTGTCAGAGGTGGGATGTTGTGTGTCTGATGTTGGTGTCAGTGGTGGGATGTTGGTGTCAGTGGTGGGATGTTGTGTGTCTGATGTTGGATGTAGTGTGTCAGAGGTGGGATGTTGTGTGTCTGATGTTGGTGTCAGTGGTGGGATGTTGGTTTCAGAGGTGGGATGTTGTGTGCCTGATGTTGGTGTCAGTGGTGGGATGTTGGTGTCAGTGGTGGGATGTTGTGTGTCTGATGTTGGTGTCAGTGGTGGGATGTTGGTGTCAGAGGTGGGATGTTGGTGTCAGAGGTGGGATGTTGTGTGTCTGATGTTGTGTGTCAGAGGTGGGATGTTGTGTGTCAGAGGTGGGATGTTGTGTGTCTGATGTTGGTGTCAATGGTGGGATGTTGGTGTCAGTGGTGGGATGTTGTGTTACTGATGTTGGATGTAGTGTGTCAGAGGTGGGATGTTGTGTGTCTGATGTTGGTGTCAGTGGTGGGATGTTGTGTGTCAGATGTTGTGTGTTGGATGAGATTGCTCCTCCCTAGAAGGATCTACACGGTGGCGTTCTCTCAGTTCCACCTGGAGGTCATGAAGGTCACATCTGTCCTTCTGCTTCCAGCCCGGTGCAGTTGGACGACTTTGAGGCGTACTTTAAAGACATGGGCAAAGACTCCGCCTACAAGTTCTCCCTGCAGTTTGAGGTAAGAGCTCTCCGCTGTGATTGGACAGTTTCAGTGAACACGATGCTCCTCCCACAAAGGTCACCTTTAACGGGCTCCAAGATCAGAAGCAGAATCTAAAGTTTTCTGTCACTTTCACGATGACATCACAGATGATGTCTGATGTCATCCAATGAGCTGGTTCAGCGACCAGCATGTTCGGATGTTGGGACGTGCTGCTGAGTCGGCATTCCTCAGTCTGTGGATGTTTGCAGGAGCTGAAGAGCGTCGGTCTGGACCTGAGCCACGACGCCGCGGACCTCCCGGTCAACAGGCCCAAGAACAGATACACCAACATCCTGCCCTGTGAGTTCTCCTCTGGAGGAGGAGCTGCTGCTCTCTTTCGTCGGGAGTCTGATCACCTCCTCTTTTCCAGACGACTTCAGTCGGGTGAAGCTGATCTCGTTGCACAACGATGAAGGTGCAGACTACATCAATGCCAACTACATCCCCGTGAGTCCCTAAAGCTCCGCCCCTCACACAGACCCTTAGCTCTCCACCAGGTGGAGCTGTTGACACCTGCTTGAACTTTTTGAGGATCTTGGATCAAAGTTCTTCTCAGTGAAGCTGCCGTTTGGTCTTCAGGGCTACAAACACTCCAGGGAGTACATCGCCACCCAGGGGCCGCTGCCCGAGACGCGCGTCGACTTCTGGAAGATGGTTCTGCAGCAGAAAGCGCCCATCATCGTCATGCTGACTCAGTGCAACGAGCGGCGGCGGGTGAGCGCTCGCACCGATGACCTTCAGACACGGAGATGAAGACCAGCCGGTGCTCAGACGGGGATGCTAACGTCACGCTGTCCTGCAGGTGAAGTGCGATCACTACTGGCCCTTCACGGACGAGCCAGTGATGTACGGCGAGATCAGCGTGGAGATGCTGTCCCAGAGCGAGTCCCAGGAGTGGATCACCCGCAAGTTCAGGCTGGAATACGTGAGTCCGTTCACCTGCGGGTCTGCAGCGCGGCAGGAGGCCGAACCCCCTCTGACCCCCCCCCCCCCCCCCCTCCCCTCCCCCCAGGCGGACGAGACGCAGGACGTCCTGCATCTGAACTACACATCGTGGCCGGATCACGGCGTTCCCACCGTCAACGCCATCGAGAGCATCCTGCAGTTTGTCCACATCGTCCGGCAGCAGGCCAACCGGACCAAAGACCCCATCATCGTCCACTGCAGGTCAGGGGGGGGGGGGGTGACAGACGTTCACCAGAACCAGATTTTAAGGGTCGTACTGAATCCATCAGAATCTGAGGGTTTTCTTTGGCGCCGTTCGTGACCTGACGCTTCACAAACAAGCGGATTCAGTTCATCTCTGTTTAGCTCTGCTTTTATTTTGCTAAAATGCTTTTATTTTGGAAAGAGCTTGGGAATGCTTGAATGTTTTAAAAAAATAACTCTTCCAGCTTTAAAATGAAATCATCCCAGAGCGACTGAAAGAATTTCATCCGAAACATTTCACGATCGTGACAGAACCTTTGAGCAGAACCCCCATGTTTGTGTTTCAGCGCCGGGGTGGGCCGCACCGGGACCTTCATCGCTCTGGACCGCCTCATGCAGCACATGAGGGAGCACGAGTTCGTGGACATCCTGGGGATGGTGTCTGAGATGAGGTCCCACCGGCTGTCCATGGTCCAGACGGAGGTCAGAGCCGATTCCCGGCAAACCACTGACCCACAGCCACTGCTGTTACTGTGTGTCCTCTCTGGGCTTCCGTAGCGGAGCCCGGGGCCTCACTGCCGCTGTGTTGTGTTCAGGAGCAGTACGTCTTCATCCATCAGTGCGTCCTGCTCATGTGGCAGAAGAAGAAGCAGCAGTCCATCACCTCGGACGTCATCTACGAGAACGCCAGCAAGACATAGAGCGCCGTCTGTAGACGTGAGTGCCCACCCGCCCTCCCACCCGCTTCCATCACAGGAGCTACCGGTGCCTGCTTGGTCCAAACTTGATCTAAAACCTGAGCTACCTGACCCTTCAGGGCCTCAGAGAAGCTTACCTGGCTGTTCAGAGGTCAGAAAGGTGTGGTCATGTGACCGTTTTCCAGGATCTTGGTCATGTGGTCATGATGATGTCAATAAACCAGAGCAAGGCCACGCCCAGAAGCCCCTTCTGTCAGTCACAGAAGGGGGTGTCGGCTTGTGTGCCGTAGCCTCAGGTGTCACGTGGATGTGGATCTGCAGATGGTCTCCAACCCAACCGACCGCCAACACCAGGACGGGCCTTTGGGTCGGACCCGCCCCCCTAATTCACCTCACACCAACACAGCCAGAACCAATCAGACTCCAGCTACAGTCAAACCGTACGGCTTAGATAAGAAGTTTTACGTTACACACGTCTGTTTTCAGTACGACCGTCTCTTGTCAGAAAAACGTCCCAGGCGTGGACGTCCAGTCCTGAAACATGGAGGCTCTGACTAACCTAGAATAGAAAGGAACGCTCAGCGGGAGATGATCTTGTTACTGTAGCTCTGTTGGGAAAAAAACAGATAATAATAATAATAATAACAGCGATTTCTGGCTGTGTTTTGTTGTGGCCAGGCAACAACACAATCGGCTGACGGTCCATCTTTAGCGTGCGCTCTTTGTTGAATGGATGTTTGGTGAGAAACCTGAGATAGTTTTGACTAATCTATTAGGAGATATTTCTGCGTAAATCACAGAAAAGTCACACTGAAATTAAAAACAGACACGTTAAACCTAAAATCAAATGTTGTGTTCATATAGATTGTTTTGTGCATAACTGTCTGTATGCATGCGATTCTTTTTGACAGTTATCTAACCACGTAGAATCAGATCCTCATCTCTTCCCTCACTAGATGGTACTAGGAGTCTGTTCACATCAGCCAAAATATTCAGATGGAAGCAATTTTTAGAGCAAAGAAGTAAACAAACAGTCACATAACACAACATGACTACACTACCCAGAATGCTTGGAGGGCCGAGAGGCAGGTGATTGATCAAAGGGGTTGAAGTTTGTCGTGTGAACATTGTTCTCCTCTATAATCAGCAACACCTCAGAAAATAAAACTATTGACTGTATCTGAGAACTGGACTGAGCCAGAGTGACGTCCTCCGTTGAAAATGGTTTATTCCGGGTCTGACCAAATAAGGTCTTCATGTGGGAGTCAGACGTCAGTAAGTAGTGATTGGTCCGAGTGCGTCTGAGTCGACGTTTCTATGGCAACCACTCTGGCCAATCAGGAGTGAGCTTGATGGAAAGCCACACCCCTACCACTTGAAATGGGCTACATGTAATCTGTCAAATGTTTTGAAAATTGGCCAGCAGGCTCCGCCTACTTCAACTGAGGGATCTGATTGGTCAGTTTATAACTTAAACTACAGAAAAAATGAGGATTATCAAGATGTTAAAGGTCTCAGATCCAGAACGGTTCTCCTGACCAATAGAACGACGGAGTAACAGCTGTTTATTTCCCTATAGACGTCTGTTGGTACTTCCTGTTTGGAACGCCAGGGGGGAGGAGTCACTCGGTCCAGTTCCCATATGCAGTCACTATGTTAAAACGCACTAACTACAAAACTTCTGACTACATTACCCATAATGCTTCAACAATCTATCAAGTGCAGCTTCTCAGTTTTAGAAAAGTCGTTCTAAAACATTTAGACAGATTTTTTCAGCACCGTGTTCCACAGAAAACCGGTCCCGGTTCCGTAAACAGAACCAGAAATTCTCCATAAGACTCACTGAGGATTTTAAATTCACCTTATTGTCCAAAACAGTCATTAGAGTCCGATCATCGGGACTGGATTATAGGAGCCTGACACACATGGGGGGGGGCACGGGACTCACTATAGGGAACCAGTCCAGTTCTGAGCTCTGGCTGTCTTGCAGGTTGTGGACACGTCTGTGCCGCCTCGCCGTCAGCATCCACCTGTGAGAAAAATCCACCGTCCAGAACTCCACACGCACTGACGTCCAGGCGTGACGTGGAGCTTTGCCTTAAGGAGCCTTCACTGACTGCCCCCCACGTCCCCCCACCATCCCCCCCAGGGACAGGACCGATCCACGCCGCCGTGGTCATGTTTGCACAGTAGCCACCCTCGTTCAGACAAGGGGCGGAGTCACCAGGACAGACGCAGCTGGATTCATGTTCACTCTCAGGACTCACCGCCACTGAGCATGCTGGGACGGAAGACGCAGAGTGCTGGAAGGGGCCGGGACGCTGCAGAACCTCAACTCCAAACCACGTCTGCATCCAACCATCAGGACGTTCTCCACCACCAAGGTTCTAGCAGGCAGAGCTAGAACCCACCACAACCTGCTGATGGATCCACGGAAGGTTCTCAACATCCACGGGGTGAATGTCTGCCGGCTAAAACGGAAGAGGAGAACCCAACACCTCCTGCTGCCGTCGGTTACCGTGCGATGCATTCAGGGCAACGTCAGAAGATCAGTGATTCGAATGTAGACCAAGCCCAACAAACCATCACGCTGCCCATTGGTGGGGGGCGGAGCTTCAGCTCCACAGAGAACTCTCTGGGTCTGACGGTAGACCCAAAAACCTCCACCTCCCCCCACCAACGTCAGAACCGGACCGAGCCGTCCCAGAGGCCCCGATAGCCCGACATCACTCCGATCCGTCCAGACCATTAGTGAATCCAAAACTCATGCTAACACTAGCCTATGCTAGCAAAGACGTTCTCTCCAAATCTAACGTTCTGCAGGAACAAATCTGGATCGCTACAAACGTGTGACGGAACAGATTTATTTTGAGAAACCCATTTCTGACAAATACATTTCATCTGTTGAAATGAAAACGAGTTGCGTGACGCTAGCGGGAGCAAACTCGGCGTAACTATTCAACCAATCGAGTCTTTTCCTCACCTGAGGCTCCCAGGTAGATCGTTTTTCAGCATAGTTCTAGTAGTAAATTGGAAAGGTTTCCATGTTCTAGCATCAGTGCTACATTTCACAGATTCACGTTGATTTTTTCAGAACACGAGTTGAAAATCCTGCAGGTTTGGAGAAAATGTCTGCGGATGGAGGATGGTGAGTCCTGCAGACTCCGCCTCCTTCCATCAGGAAACGTTTCCACCTTCAGGGTGGAGCGTGGAGCCAACATCTCTGCTGTGAAATATCTGTTTCGTGTCGGAGAGTTTAGGAAACATCTGGGCGCAGATCAGCTGCTTACAGCTAGAATGAGGCAGTCATTAATCTGCCCCTGCTGGAAGGAGGTGGAAGTGCAGCTACGTTTCTGCCTCCTTTGGGCTTTTTCTAAATAAATGCATCTAAGATGCAAAACTTTTCTTTTGAAAGTATGTTCAAAGATTTGGGAGAATTTCGGCCTCTTCACCACTCCTGGTTGTTTTGGCGCCGCCCTGTGTCAGTCTGACCGTGGTCTGTTTGGGTTCTCCAAGTTGTTTTCGGTCCGGTTTGGATCGGCTGTTTGCCTCAAAGGTTTCTCTGATCAAATGTACATAGGACTTTTCTGCTGGTGGAGATGTTGCTTCAGCTGTAAATGTGACGAAACCCAAACGGGAAACTCCACGCTCTGGAGCCACAGCGGCTCTGCCGCCGCCGGACTCCCCGCCATGAACTCACGTTGATGTGTCGGTTGAACTTGTCATTGGTGCCATTCTCGTGCGTTGTGTCACTCGGTTCGCAGCGTGATCTCCGGATCGCCTCGCTCCGTTTTAATGTGTGTGTTGAACAAAATAAACAGTTGCAGCTGAACTCTGATGTGAAGATGAATCTCAGACCCCGCAGGCCTCAGGCGGCTTCACCTGCTGCTGGAAAAGACGGAAGAACGGCCTCCACTGCTGAAAGATGTCTGTCCAGCAGCATGGGAGCAGATGCATGATGGGACGGGACTCAACGTCTGCAGGAAGTTTGGTTAGAGGAGGAACCGCTGTTCCCGTCGATCAGAGAACGTTCTTGTGTTTGGTTCTAGTGGACCTAAACGGTTCCTCTGGGTTCTGCCTTCTGCTTTGAAGATGTTTGTCCGTCAAATACATTTCTGAAGATTTGATCGGATTTTTCCGTTTCCCGGGTTTTATCTACATTTCAGTTCCACCCGTTACCAGTTTACAGACCATCCAAAAATCTGACCGGAACCGGACCGGATGGTTTCGGGAGAAGAACCGGACCACCACGCTGAGGTCTTTGCAAAACATTTATTGCAGAACAATGTATTTACATGGAGAAAGGCACGATGAGAACTATCCAGGAACGATGGCGGTTCTGTAACGGCGGTTCTGCTCCTCAGAGCTACAAGCACTTCCTGTAAACTAATCAGACATTTCAGTCCAGAAGATGGAGGGCATGAAGGAGGAATCGGTACAATCAGAACATCACACACGTTTGCTTAAACCGGTTCAGAACCCATCACGGGTCTGCTGGGTTTTCTGTTCTGATCCGAACAGGAGTCTGAGGCGCCCCCTAGTGCACGCCGCAGCATCAACAGACAGACACGAGGATGGTGGGTGTCATCATTGGTCAGCCTGCTGGAGAACCGTCTACATTGGACACCCGGTTCTGATCCAGGTTTTCCTTCAGAAAGTTGCTGCCGTTTAGACAAACCTGCTCCTGTTTTGAACCTATGATCAAAAAACTGCAGAACCCCACCAGAACTAAACCCATTAAAGACTCAGATGGATCTTCTGCATTTTTCTTCTCTGGAGCTCCAGGTTCCAGAGAACCTTCGGCCTCTTCATCCTCACCTTCAGCACATCTGTGGTCCAAACGTCTGCGGGTTCCTGAACCGGCAGAACTCTGCCTGGACCCCAAACACCCCCTCCGTTCACTAAGCCAGAACATTCAGGAGCTTCTGGGACAACAGAACCTCTTCATTTGGACTTTAACGATTAACATGACCTCGCACATCGTCAGAGGATCCAGAGTCCAACCGTCAAGATGACCAATGACACCCTCAGCCCATCAGGGAGGGCGGAGCCTCTTTCAGCCTTCCGCCACAGAACTCAGCAAACCCGTTTGGTTTGATCAACATTCCCATCGTCTGCTGTGCAAAGCTGCAGATCCCAGCGCGGGACAGATCCCAGCGCGGGACAGATCCCAGCGCGGGACAGATCCCAGCGCGGGACAGATCCCAGCGCGGGACAGATCCCAGCGCGGGACAGATCCCAGCAGGGAACAGATCCCAGCGTGGGACAGATCCCAGCGTGGGACAGATCCCAGCAGGGAACAGATCCCAGCAAGGAACAGATCCCAGCGTGGGACAGATCCCAGCACGGGACAGATCCCAGCAGGTAACAGATCCCAGCACGGGACAGATCCCAGCAAGGAACAGATCCCAGCGTGGGACAGATCCCAGCGCGGGACAGATCCCAGCAGGGAACAGATCCCAGCGTGGGACAGATCCCAGCGCGGGACAGATCCCAGCGGGGAACAGATCCCAGCGTGGGACAGATCCCAGCGCGGGACAGATCCCAGCAGGGAACAGATCCCAGCAAGGAGCAGATCCCAGCAGGTAACAGATCCCAGCACGGGACAGATCCCAGCAAGGAACAGATCCCAGCGCAGGACAGATCCCAGCGGGGAACAGATCCCAGGGCTAGACGCCACTGAACGGATCCATTCAGGAATCCTGGTTCATTCTCAGAATCTTTCGTTTGGATCGGTTTCATTGCGAGTGAGATTAATGAGGTTCCTTAAATAACATTCTATATGATCCGTACGGTTACTCTGTTGGCCACAGATCTACACATTAAGGTTCCCTAAAGGTTCTAGTCTGCGCGTTCTCCTTGGTTTGTCCAGAGGCAGTCGGCTCCTCTGAGCTCCTTTTCTCTTCTAGAATCACATCAGAGGAACTTAGAAGATGACTGAATTACTTAAAGAGTAACAACAACAACCACCACCTGATTCGGAGGTAAGCAGAAATCAAACTTTAGCTGCTGCTGGTTCATCATCATCATCAGGATGAAGCTTTAATACTGCCGGCTTTGGGGAATTCGGCTGCTGAGCGACACATTACAGCAACTCCAGAACCTCCAGAGGTTTGCAGGAACGTCCGGCACTTTTCTTGGCGGCGCAGGTCAGAGGTCAGTGTGTTTCTATGGCGACGAGCTGAGGAGCTCCTGCCTGCGGCGCATGATCTCCACGAACTCGGCACGGTCGGCCGCAGCCTGAGGATGGAGAGCGTTAGAAAACAGCCAATGACGTGAGGGGGGAGGAGCTTGATGGAGCTCAGTGGGCGCCGCCTTCGTCAAAAGACTCCACCCCAGAGTCACAGGTGCTGGCTGCCAGTTTCTCCTGCCGCCTCCTCATGATCTCCTGCAGCTCAGAGCCTGAACTCTCCTGGAGGCGCAGATGTCCGAGGAAGGATGGAGAGAAACACAGAGGAGGTTAGAGGAGGACGCAGCCATGCAGGTGTGGTCTGAGGAGACTCCCAGGAGGCCTCAGGAGTGGCCCTGCAGGTGGGCGTGGCTTCCCTACAGGCCCACAGCCACCCTCAGCTCGTTTAGCCAACTGAAGTCTGCTGAACCCGTCAGATGGGGGCGGAGCTCCACCTGCTCAGGTGCAGCAGAGACAGTATGCAGCTAGGCATGCTAATGCTAACACCATCTCTGTGAAAGGAACTGGAACCTGATTGGTTCTTCAGTGAGGGGAGGCTTTGGAGCAGCTGAATCTGAGCTGAACAGATCGGCGCTCCGGCGTGGGGTAAGTGAGGGAGCACAGACGTGCTGCTCCTGCAGGCGGAGTCACGCCACAGCGCCTGAGAGTCTCCTCTGGACCAGCAAGCCTCCTCTCATGCAGCGGAGCGTCTCTGAAAACCAGAAGAGCTCACGGAGAGTCAGCATTTGGCAGCAGCAGCCGGGGTTCAGAGGTGAACAGTGCGTAAGCCCGGCCCGAGTCCTCCGCCGAGCCTGGAGGAGGACTCCACCAAACCTGAAGAAGTCCTCAGTGATGGCCGCTGAGAGCTAAAAACAGCAGGAAAACATCTACAGCTGGAGCCAGCAGGCATGCTGGGAAACCAAAGGACCAGGATCCTCCTGGTTGCACAAACCTCTGCGGTTCCGCTTTGGCCCTTGGACCCCCTTCAGACCAGGTTTTAGCTAAGCGGGTCGACCCGTTTCTGAAACTGGTGCATCGGTTTGGGTGGAGCTCCAACCATCATTGAAATGGTTGGAGCTCCACCCAAACCCACAGTAAACACACCCCACAGGCTAAAAGGTTCTGCTGGTTCTGCAGGTTCTCCTCCAACAGCTGAGTTTGGTCTGTGAGCTTCTTCAGATCTTCAACCATAAAATCAGAATCCAGGAAAGAATTATTTTGTTTAACGGAGCAGAAAATCTCCCTGAAAGTCACCTCGGTCCTTCGTCATGTGACCCTGGTTTCAATGACGGAGGTCAAAGGTCACCTGCAGGTCTTCAGCAGTTCTTCTCCAGAGCTGGGATATTTTGGGACTTTCAACCCAAAGGTCCAGGTTTTGGATAGAACTCTCCAGAACCTTGAAATGCCTCTCACACAGATGCTTTTTGGTTGCCATGGCGATGTGTTTGGGATGCTTGTCCTCCTAGAAGGTCCATTCACGTTTCATCCTTAATGTTTCACTGATGAAAGAAGGTTCTGGTCCAGAATCTCTCCGTACATGGATCCATTCATGCTTTCCTTCATACGGATCAGTCGTCCAGACCATGATGTTTCCGCCCCCGTGCTTCAGTGTGTGTGAGGTGTTTCTACCAAAGAGTTCTCCCGTCCTCCTCCAGATGGTTTCTGGAGAACCTCAGACGGTTCTGGACAGAAGAACGTCAGGTCTGTGAGGACCAGAACTCTGGTTTGTAGAGAAATCTTTCTTTTCTGCTCCGTTAAACAAAGAAATTCTTTACAATCAAACTTCCTGGATTCTGTGTTTACTGCTGAAGTTCTGAAGAACCTCACAGACTCAGAACCTGCAGAACCTGTGACTGATGAAAACTGTTTGAGTCTAAAGTGAAGCGAGCGCTCTGTGGAAACCAGGTTCTGACCCGGTTCAGGAGAACAAAAACAAAGGAGAGAATCCTCATGAGGGACACAAATCCAGAAGAAGAAGGTTCCTAACGGATCAGGAACGGCAGAACCCATGAGGTCCAGAGGAATTCAGAAATCTGTGCAACCAGCTACAGGTCAGGAGGTTCAGATCCGATCCGGGGTTAAGGTGCCGCCAGCGAGCCGCCATACTCACCAACAGTACAGTACATGTACTCGAGTACTCTAGTATCATCACTTCTACACAGTTATGGTAACAAATCTACGGGGCAGCAGAACCTTCTTCAGAACATCTACATCCTGGTCTCCACGGGGGGGGGGGGGGGGGGGGGGGGGGGGGGGGGCTTACTGCACGGCCACAGCAGCAGGTCAGCCAGGAGATGCCTTCAACTGCTTCTACACTAGAACAAGTGGAGCTTCCTTCTGTGGGCCAGAACCAGAACCTTCAGAACAAAAAAATCGAGTTCTTTGTTTCACCAAGAATAATTATTTTTCTGAACAGAATCAATTCAGGACTCTGGTTCTGGAGAATCTGAAGTGAATCCGTTTAAAGATCTTAACACCCAGAACGTCGGCTGGAGGGCGGTGACTCGGTTCCGGCGCCAAACGTTCTCTGGGAATCAGGAGGTTTGGGCTGTTCGAGGATAAACAGAGGACAAGCGGGACACGGGTCCAGTAGAGACGAGGTGCTGGCCTCTCTGGCAGGAGGAACCGGGTCAGAACCTTAGCTTTGAAGGGACGGTTGGTACCTGGATGTGGACTGATTAAACAAAGTCACGTTCTTCCCGTGAAGCTGGGTTCAAACCCCAACAGATCACCAAAGAACGTGTGTCAGTCCAACACATCCGGACCTGGAGCTCTCAAAGACCCGTCAAACCCAGAACAGAACCACAGTCCCACCTACAAAGCTCCGCCTCCACATTCTTCATTACCTGACCATCGTGGTCAGAAGGTTGGAACGTTCCTCACCAACGGTTTACCGAGAACGCCGAGGTCATTCTGTCAGCGCCGGACGTTGACACGCCGTCGAGACTCACTCGAGATGACGCCACTAGAGACGTCTGGGCCGCAGAAGGAAGCGTGGAGCGTTTGGATGAGACACGGTACCTTAATGAATGTGGTTACAGTCAGAAGATCAAAGGAGGGTCAGAAGAAGACCTGCAGGTGGGAACAGAACCACACACCAGACCTTGGCAGGGTTGGGGGACAGAGAGCTTTGAAATACACGAAACCCTCCAGAAGCCAAGAGTAGCTCCTCCCACCTGAAACCCCCCCCCGCTGCCCACAGCATGAGAGCTGCTGGGAGGTGAGTCCCCAAGAAGGGGCGTTTTCATTTGATTTGTTAGGATGAGGCTCTCTTGCTCCCCCTGGAGGACAAATGAGGAACGTTACAGAAAAGCTTCTCAGCTTAAAGAGAAATCTGAAAAAGCTGAGTCATGGAAACTGGACTTCCAATTTAGGAAACGTTTGGCCTCTAAGCACGACTCCTCGTCAGATCAAAGAGAACCTTCACCCACACCCTGATGGAGCTTTGATTCCAGGTTCTGACAGAAATGTTTTTCAATCTTTATCGCCATAATCGTCGTCAGTTTGGACGCATCGCTCAGAGCCGCACAGATGACTGAAGGTCATGTGACCTCCTCTCCGCAGCGACACTCACCTCCAGCGCCGCCTTCTGCACGGTGACCTGGCTAAAGACTCGCGCGCCGTCGTCAGGACAAACCGTCTTCAGCTCCTCCTTGTTCAGGGAGAATAGCTGGGCGCCGGTCAGCACGCCAAGGCTGCTGATGGTTCTGCACAGAGACCGCAGTCAGGAACCGGCGCCGACCAGGACGAACCGGAGGTTCTGGGGCGTGTATCCAACTCACACTGGGCTGAAGCCTTTGGCCTCCAGCCAGGCTCGGACTTCGTCCGGAGATGAGTCGTAGGTGATGCTGAAGGCCGACATGCTGCTGCTACGGGACGGCGCCGCCAACTTCTTCTGGGTGCTGCGACCCAAAGTCAGCCTGTGCACCAGCTCGTCCTGCACCTCCTCCATGTTGGACTTCCTCCCTACAAGAAACGAGGAGCTTTTTCAAACAAACCTTTCTGAACCGGGTCAGAAACGTCTCCAGAACCTCATCCACCCCCCCATCCCCCCAACCATCCATCCATATTTCTTTAAGAGTCTTGGGGTTGCTGGAGCCTATCTCAGCTACTACGATCACATGTATCCACTCTTGACACAGAAAGAACTGTGATGGGATTTGAACCTGGATCTTCTCACAGTGAGGTGGGAGTGCCGACCACTACACCACTGTGTTACAGAGAAAACGATTGCTGAAGTTTCCCGTTTTGAAAAAGGCGTCTGTCTGCATTCAGACTCACGGCCGGCGGGTTTCTGCTCGCTCTGCTCCCTCGTGGCGGCGGCGCCCGCCTCGCTGGAGGCGCTGCTGTTGTGGCGGCTGTGGCTTTTGAGGGGCGGCCTGGTGGGCTCAGCGTTCGGAGGGGGCAGGGGCGGCGTGGGGATCCTGGTGGGGGCGAGAGGCGGTGGTGTGGGGATCGGGGGCACTGGGGAGGGTGCAGGGAGGGGGTCAGTCCTGGTGGTCTGTTTCTGCAAAACAAAGGCTTGTTGTCAGACAGTTTCCATGACAACCAGGCATTGGTAAAATCCTTGTAATCACTGTGACCTTTGACCTTTTATGGCCTTCCAGTGCCCTCTGATCCTGTGAATCTCATTAAATAAAATTCATACACCTTGAAAGAGGACCAGTCTGCAGGGAAGGGGTGGGGCTAAACTTTGACTCCGCCTCCTGATAGCAGCTACTGTGCATGGGGGCGGGACTTCAAATTGGTTTAAGTTTCTGTAAGATTATTGACTGATTTCTAAAAATGGATTTAAAATGTGTTCAAACTGTAAAGTTTATTTTATTACATATAAAAATGTATCGTAGAAAAGCGGTGGGCGTGGCCTCATTTTTCTGCATACGTACTCATGTTAATGTTTGTAGTATTAGTACTCTGGCTTTTAGACATGAATTTGGTTGCCGTGGCAAACAGAGCTTTCTGGCCAATCACAGGCCTGTAGTTGGGGGGGGGGAGTCAGAGGAAACCAACTCTCCTCTTTTGCAGTAAGAGGTTTCCATGGTGACAGACTTTGGGGCGGAGTCATCATTAATGTGAACCTTTTTTCTTCTATCTTCAAATGAAGGCTTTGATGGGGCGGGGCATATCAGTCACAGGAAGTGAAACAGGAAGTGGGTGGAGCCTGAGACAGCGGTGAGACAAACAAAAGTCTTTACCTCGTTCAACTCTCCCAGTAACTGCTGCTGACGTGAGATGAAACACATGATGGTGAAGAAATGCAGAAAATGGTCGGGTCACTGCAAACTAACTACTGACACGCCCACAGCAGCGGACAGGACGCTCTACCACAGCCACTCCTCTCTTGTCAAGCTATTAGGAAGGCTGGAGGGGAGGTCTCCAGCCCTGTTCCTCGTGAGCTCCTGATCAGGTGTGTTCTGCCAATCAGGAATCAGCTGTATGGCAGTGACTCACGGGGAGCGGGGGCGGAGACAGCCACACTTCCAGTAACACCTTTCTGCCAGCAGGGGGGGCTGCTGAGCAGAGAAACATTATCTTATCCATTTATTCCCTTCAACTGGATGATGTATATCAGTGCAGGAACCCGCCCCCTCTGCTGCCCCCTGCAGGCAGTCCGGTGAAAGACAGCAAAGCTAGAGACACTGCAGGACAGAAGCCCCCCAGCCCGCTGTCCTACCTTAAACAGCTCAAACTCCTTCTTTGGCATCATGAGCTTCAGTTCAGAGAAACGAGAGGAGCGCAGGTGAGACGCGTGGGGGGCGGAGGGATGGAGGCGTGGTGGGAGGGGCCTCTACCTGGATGGTGTGGCTGTAGATGGGCTCTCCCCGGCTGTCCACCGCTCTGGTGACCTCCAGGATGTTGTTTGGCACGTAGCCGCTGGCTCCGAAGCCGTTCCGAACCTTCCACCACTGCTTCCTGTCATCCAGAACCTGAAAGACAAAGCTCAGGGATTTAACTCTGTGCCATGCTGAAGTACAAAGTAGAGCTCCGCCCCAAAAGTGACATCACTCCCTTTGACATCTTTGGATAAACTCGATCACTTTATTTTTTAATCACAGCTAGAAAAACAGTCGAAATGACCCTAAAAAAGAAAAATAAGATTTAACAGCAGCGGGTCGGGTCGTCCTGTAGCTCCGTTTGGAAACCGCCGGTTCCGCTCCAAGCTTCCTCCTGGACCGGGGTTCCAACAGGAGAAACTGATCCTCTGAACTGAGGTTCCAGACCGGGAGAAGCCCACAGAGGGCTTCCAGAACCAGTAGAGGGTCCGAAAAGACCCTGACCGGCTTGGGGGGGGGCACAAACTCCACCACTTTCATTTACCCGAAAACTCTCAGAACCGTCGAGTTCTGATGCCACAGAAACGAGGAAACAGGAAGAGTTGAAATCTGTCTGCTGGAACAGGTTCTCAAATTCACAGAGAGCAGATCAGTTCAGGTGGAACCGCGGGTTCTGGCCAGCTTTACCTCCAGGATCTCGTCTTTCAGAACCGTCAGCTCCGTGTTGTTTCTCGCCACAAAGTCATACTTGGACTTGGCAAAGAGTTTTGGTGGAACTCTGCTGTCGGCGTCCAAACTTCTGTAAGACAAGGCGAGAGGCGTGATGAGGGCGGCGGGACGAAGACGCAGATTCAGGAACCAGATAGAGGAAGAACTGGACTCAGCCCGGAGAAAGGAACCAGTGCAGCGTCACACGCCAGAGAACGCCAGGCAGAAGGTCCAAACCAAGACCGGGTTTGGTGGAAGAGGAACCAGATCGGGTTTCAGGCCCAGGTGAGTCCAGAAGAACACAGGAAAGTTCTGCTCATCAGTTTAGACTTTTCAGCAGTAGTTTGTTTGTAAAACTGACCAAAACTAAAAAACAGTTTAGAAAAAAGCTGAAATCTTTGTTTGTGACTGAAACCAAAACCGTTTCTGCTGAAACCGTCAGAGTTTCTGCAGCAGTTTTCCTGCTGAAACGTACAAACTGATGGGAGTTCAGCAGCGCAGCGCTGGGACCGGTTCTCCAGGGCGTCATGTGACCCGGGAGTTACCGGTCGACACGGCTGACGGCGTGTTTGAAGGCGGTCAAGGCCGTGCCCTGATCCAGGATCTGCAAGCGTTTGTGGGAGGAGCCAGAGAGGGCGTACCCGTCAGCTGGAGGGAACATCTGCAGCGCCGCCTGCGACACACGGGACAGTCATGTGACACCGCGCACCTTAACATGGTAGAAACGGTCCGACTTGCCGGTTCCACCACACCTGAGCGTCTTCGCGTCTTTGGACGTCCGCCGCAACGATGGTCTCTGCCAGCTGGGTCAGGTCCTGCTCTCGACTCGCAGACGCCAACGGCAGTGCAGGAGGTTCCCAACCGTCACGAAAACGCAGCTCGCAGGCCGGGAAGAACTGATCCTTTGGCCACTCCAGCCTGCACACACGGAGAGAACATTGGAGAACACAGAGAGAACACAGAGAAAACATGGGAGAACACGGGAGAACACAGAGAGAACACAGAGAAAACATGGGAGAACACGGGAGAACACGGAGAGAACATGGTAGAACACGGGAGAACATGAAGAGAACACAGGGAGAACATGAAGAGAACACAGAGAGCACAAGGGATAACACGGGGAGAACATGGAGAGAATGTGGGGAGAACATGGAGAGAACATGGGGAGAACATGAAGAGAACACAGGGAGAACATGAAGAGAACACGGGGAGAACATGGAGAGAAAACGGAGAGAACATGGAGAGAACACGGAGAGAACATGGAGAGAACATGGAGGGAACACGGGGAAAACATGGAAGGAACACGGGGAGAACATGGAGGGAACATGGAGAGAACATGGAGGGAACACGGGGAGAACATAGAGAGAACATGGGGAAAACACGGAGAGAACATGGGGAGAACATGGAGAGAACACGGGGAGAACATGGAGAGAATATGAAGAGAACACAGGGAGAACATGGGAAAACACGGGAAGAACATGGAGAGGACACGGGGAGAACATGGAGGGAACATGGAGGGAACACAGGGAAAACATGGAGGGGACACGGGGAGAACATGGAGGGAACATGGAGGGAACACAGGGAGAACATGGAGAGAACATGGAGGGAACATGGAGAGAACATGGAGGGGACACGGGGAGAACATGGAGGGAACACAGGGAGAACATGGAGAGAACATGGAGGGAACATGGAGAGAACACAGGGAAAACATGGAGGGGACACGGGGAGAACATGGAGGAAACACGGGGAGAACATGGAGGGAACATGGAGGGGACACGGGGAGAACATGGAGGAAACATGGAGGAAACACGGGGAGAACATGGAGGGAACATGGAGGGGACACGGGGAGAACATGGAGGAAACATGGAGGAAACACGGGGAGAACATGGAGGGAACATGGAGGGGACACGGGGAGAACATGGAGGAAACATGGAGGAAACACGGGGAGAACATGGAGGGAACATGGAGGGGACACGGGGAGAACATGGAGGAAACATGGAGGAAACACGGGGAGAACATGGAGGGAACATGGAGAGAACACAGGGAAAACATGGAGGGGACACGGGGAGAACATGGAGGAAACACGGGGAGAACATGGAGGGAACATGGAGGGGACACGGGGAGAACATGGAGGAAACATGGAGGAAACACGGGGAGAACATGGAGGGAACATGGAGGGGACACGGGGAGAACATGGAGGAAACATGGAGGGGACACGGGGAGAACATGGAGGAAACATGGAGGGGACACGGGGAGAACATGGAGGGAACATGGAGGGGACACGGGGAGAACATGGAGGAAACACAGCATGAGAACATGACTGGACAGGTTCAGAAAGGATCCACCAACAAACAGGAGAACCTGGGCCCATGGAGAACCTGGCAGGAGCAGAACCAGAACCTCACCTGCTCTTGGTCCATCCGTCTCCCAGAGTCACCCACAGGTGGCGCTCCTCCGGCGTTCCTGAGGCGTGGAGGAAGTCGATGGCGTCTCTGGTGAGCAGTGGAACCACGACGCTGCGAGCCAGATCCACGCCTCCAGAGGCCTGGATCACCTGAGGAGGAGGAGGAGGGGGAGGAGGAGGAGGAGGGGGAGGAGCTGCTCTTCAGCACGGATCTCAGTGACGTGGAACTCCACCTGCAGAACGCTGTGACTCACCATTCGGAGAGGAGAGAACAGGAAGTGAACCAGGTCCACGGCGCTCGGGTTCTGGATCTGATCCTTCAGCTTCCCCTGCAGGTCAGAGAACAGCAGAAGGTTCTGAAGGTTCCACTGTGACAGGAACCAGAGGCAGAGGGGCGGAGCTGCAGGTACCAGCTGGTTGAAGGCGTGTTTGAACTTCTGCAGACAGTCCACAAACTCCTCTTCATCGGGAGTCTTGGAGCGCAGCGTCAGGACGCCCTCTGGTGGACAGAGAACGGATGACATGTTTCCATGACGACGGAACGCTTCACTGGAGCTCCTCCTCTTCTAAAGAGGTCATTTCTGCTCACTTCTACTGAACTCTTTGACCTCTGGGTTCTCAAACATGAGAACATTTGAAGCTAAAACATTCAAATCATTTTATTTTCACTCTTTTATTTTATATAATAAACCCTTATTTTGAAAGAACCTCTGGCTGCCTGTCTTCCTGTTTATAGAGCGGGTCCAGCCCGGGTTTTTAACGATGGAATTTGTCCTTTGTTCTGATTGGCCGGCCATCACAGGCGGTTCTGCTGGACCTCAGGTTTAGACCCGACATCACCTGGGTGTGGGACTCGGATTCTGGTGGAGTTCTGCATGGGAGCAGCGGTCCAAATGTGACGCTCGCTGCTCCCATGCGGGTTTGAGGCAGAGCTGGAATCAGAACCGCGGCTGGCGGGTCAACATGTCGGGCTCTTTGGGCGGTAGCGGTTCCGAGCTCTGGTGAGGCCTCACCTCCCGGACCTTTCTTCTTCCCCTTCTTGGCCTTCTTCCTCTTGGAGAGCTCGCTCGCCGCCTCCGCCGCCTTCTGGAGTTTGGTGACGAAGAACTCGATGTCGTCCAGGATGTGGTTCAGGATTTGCTGTGAAACAACCAAACGGATAAACCCCCCTGTCCTCCAACGTTCTGACCCGGCGGACCACGAACCGGGTCCACCTGGGATCAGCGGCAGACTCACCACTTCCCGGTCCACTCGCAGCGCTGACACGTCCGCCGCCGAGCCGTCCGGCAGCAGCCCGTCATCTAAACGCCACGGAGACAGGCGTCAGTCATGGAGCGTATGGCGGTTCTACTGAGGGTTCTGGTGGAGATGCTAACAGAACCTCATTAAGTCTATGCGCTCTGTTGGTTCTAGTTCTGCACGATTACAAAGGAGGAACTTTCAAAGTAACAGAAACGAGTCATGTGACCAAAGTACAGGAAAATACTGGATTACTTTTGAACAGCGAGAAAAGTAATCTGTCACGTAAGCAGCTTCAGGTTCCAGACGTGACATCACTCACAGTCTGGCTGCTCATTGGTCCACGCGGACCAGGCCGGTCCACGCCCCCTCACATCCAGCTGATTGGACGGCACCGGCGGCTCTGGAGCCGGCGCCGCAGGAGGAGGCGGGATCAGACCGTCGCTCTTCAGGATCATCCTGCAGACAGACAGGAGGATCAGCCAATCTGCTGCTGGCGAGGATCTGACGCGTCTGAGGACGGATCTCACTTCAGAGCTTCAGGACGCTTCTTCACTTTGCCTCCTCTGGCGTCCAGAACGGCGCTCTCGATGTCGGCGTGGATCAGGTTCGCCTGTCAGAACCACATGTCAGAAGGAGACCCACGGGGTTCTAGAACAGTGGCGCTCCAGAACCACAAGGCTCGGATCTGCAGGTTTGCTCTAGTCTCTCAACATTTCAAACAGGTTCTAAAAGAACCGGGCCATCTTTGAGCGCCTCAGACCAAAAGGTGCTGCAGCGTACTGCCGCGGTTCTGGAAGGCCGGTGTGGGTCTTCTCTACCTTGATGTCGTCACACTGGAACAGGTGCAGGTCCGCCTTGTTCTGACCCGACTCCTTACACACCAGAGCCAGGATGGAGTCGTAGCTGCAGGAGTTCATCACCGCCTGGCAGTGCTGGATGGAGCCGATGGGGAAGTTCTCCAACTCGTTCTGAAAACCGTAGAAGAGGGTCAGGGTGGACCGGAACCAGCAGCTGAAGCATCTGTGGGGAATGCCGGACCGAGAAAGTTCTGCAGCGACCGTTCCGCGCGGAACCAAAGAGGCTCAGAAGGTTCCGGCTGCCCTGAAGGTCATTTCTGAGCTCAGAACAAACGGGCTTCTGTAGAACCTGACCAGATGCCTGCAGACCTTCAGCAAACCGCTGTGGAGATCCAGCATGGGTTCTCCTGGAGAACGGGCCTTCCTGCTGCCTGCAAACACGGTTTTCTGCAGACGTCGTCATGGAAACGAGTCCACACTAAAAGACTTCTCCAGTCATTTCCAGTAAACCCACGGTACGGCGGCGCCCTCTAGTGGGCAGCGTCTGATGAAAACACCACATGATTTTACTCCGAAAGGGCAGAACGCCTCACCTCTAGCGCCCCCCGTGGATGCATCGTTTCAAACACAACCAGCTGGTTTGTTCAGGAGGTGCTAATCGTTGCACTTCCTGGAATGACCACTAGAGTTTTAGAAAGGAGCATTTTCCTAAGAGTTCCTCTTGAAAACATTTCAACCACAACTGAAGGAGAGAGTGTGCTTTTATTTTGAAATCCGTCATTTGAACTTTATGAGAACCTGTCTGCACATAACCTGGGGTGTGTCTTTATTGGCAGCTGGGTGGAGCTGGGTGGAGCTGTGAGTCAGCGGCCGTTTGGATGTTTGTTCAGGGGGCGTAGAAACTCCAGGTCACCTGACCAACTCCCTTCAGGCCTGATCTCAGAGAGGATCCACCTGTTCTCTGCTCTACGTCTGCATGCAAACGTTCCTCTACACTTTACTGGCTTCCTTAAATCCAGAAGGTCTTTACAGAGCTGTACTTACAGTGGGTCGGCTGTAGGGGGCACTGCTGTATCAACATTAGCCCCGCCTTTTCTAGAGTGGTGAAACAGCTGGCCACGCCCATTTCTGCCACACAACCTTCCATCTACGTGAAAAGAAACTCACCTGTGTTCTCCGAGGATTTCCCCTGAAAATGTGACAAGATCCGACAAATGATCGCGTTTTACATTTTAAACGTTCAACTGCGTTTGACGTAATCTGACCGGAACATGAAGACACGGATAGTCAAAATAAATCTGAAGTGGGAGGAGCACACTGACCGGAGTTTACTCCGCCCACATCTACAACTTTCCTAAAACAGGAGAGGAGGAACAAAATTCAGTAAGACTTTCCCCCAAGGCTCCGCCCACCTGCCAATCAAAAGGAAATCTGTAACTAAGGTCTATCAAAATGAAAACATGGAACCCCCCGTCACCCAACCCTGCTCCGATTTCCTAAATGATTATAAAGAAAAGAAACACCTGATATCACCTGTAGATGTGTTTAGAGGGGAGCGAACGGGACGAATCTCCTTTCTGCCCTCTAGTGCTCATTTGAGGAACTGCAGGGTTTTCCTCACTGAAGCTACTTTGACATTTTAGAAAATTAGTAAGAAACCTGAAAGCATTTATTCATTTTTATAAAACGTACCAACATTATAATTAACTTTGTTTGGAAGTCAGTCAGCACAAGAAACAGCAAACAAAAGGTCAAAGGTCACCAGGTTTTTACACGACTTTACATTTAAGCTGCTTTGAAAAACTCATTTTCTTCTTTTTCCTGAAAAAACCAAGAAACCTTTATAAGACCCTCAATGCTGCTCCCCTGACAGCACCGTTTCTTCTAGGGGGGGTTCAGAAAAGCCTCACCTGAGTCTCCAGGTCCATCAGGCTGACCCCCCTCTCCTCCACCTGCAGCAGCATCTCCTGAGTCCACACCTTCCCTTTGGCGTCCAGCAGCCGCAGCCGCCTGACGCCGTCGTCCACCGAGATCATCCCGTCCTTCCGGTCCAGAACGAATGTCATCAGGTGCTGGACGGGACCAGAACGGAGGTTAGAGCCCCCGCAGCTAGAGGTTCTGCTGCTGGGCAGGGCGGGACTCACCTCCACCTGGTACCGCGACGTGTCCGTCAGGCTGTTGATGCTGGTTCTGGTGTAGCGTTTTCTGGGTTCTGGCAAAGAAGCGGAGCGGTTAACCGAGACCCTCCGCCTTCTCAAAGTCCATTTGGACACCCTTAAGGTCAACGGCACACGCAGACAGAACCTGCTCCAGAACCCAAAACACAAACAGGGCTTCTGCTGGAGGTCTGAAGAACCTCAGAGGTCTGGATGTTTGCATCTGTTCTACAGCGAGATGACGGACAAACACCACAGTTATGATGATGCCTTCAAGGACCACAGCTTCTTTGATCTGGTGGGTGTGGATTTTCCTGCAGGTTATCTGCCGTCTGAAGGGTTAAGTACATCAAATGTTCTGTCTGTTTTGTCACAAAGATGTCCACAAACCAGACCACATGCAGCAGAACCGTCCAAAGACCAGAGTCAGAGGGAAAGTCCGCAGACCAAAAGGATTCTGGGAGAAGAGAAACGTGTGAACGTTGTTTCAACACTTGTACTGATTTATGGGCGTTCTGTGTTTGTTATGCTTTTAGAAGCAGCTGGACCCTGAGATTCAGAACCTGTCAGGTTCTAAAGGATCCATCAGCTTCTTCAGCCCCGTTGAACGCAGGAAACGCAAAGACAAAGCGGCGTGGCGTCCATCAATCCCCGCCGCTGAAGTATCTGCTGCCTTCAGGCGCTGCAGAAGAACCGGACATCCTCCGCTGCTGTTATCAGCAGGAGCAAAGCGGCTTCAGCTGCAGCAGATAACGGACCAGCGCCAAGCACACGTGCAGAACCCTCAAGGATCAGGTTCTGGTCTGTGAACGTTCACGTTTCAATAAAGTTTTACTGTTGAAACAGTGAAAAAAACTATTTTAAATAAAGTTAAAGCAGAAGACAACATCTCACGTGCACACACACGCGTGCAAACACACACGTGCACACACACGCGTGCACAGTTGTCCTACTTTGAGTTTTCTTTTTGTGTTTGGACGACGAGCGCAGGAAGTACATTTCCTCTGATCCTGCAGACCAATGACAGCAGACACCAAAGTTCTGACCCACTGTCACAAACGGGCCGGAGCCACACCAGCAGCGGGACTACAGGAGTGACCTCGTCAGACAGAAACACAGAGAAGGTCTGCAGGTCCACCAGGAAGATAAAACTGGAGCTGACCCAGAACCAGGACCACGTTCCAGGTCCAACAGCAGAGACTCACCGTACAGAACTTTGGGACCGGGCTTGGCTTTGCTCCTGCGGGCTTCAGGAGACGGGCCGTCATGGCCGCTGCAAAACAAACAGATCATGTTGGACCTCCGTCTGCTCAGAACCGCTCTCTCTCTGTGACCCGCAGAACAGTCGTGGTTGGTTCTGTTCGTGACCCGGAGGATCAGCCGGACTCACTTGACGTGTGCGCTGGAGGAGGAGAAGCCGCCCGAAGACGCAGCTGCAGCTTCGTATCCGTTCATCCTGCAGGATCCACTGCAGCAGAGACAAGCAGCTGCAGTAATCTGATTACAACCTGTGAATCAGCTGATCTGTCGGCAGAGAACGATCAAAGACAGGAAACACAAACGGGTTTCATCAGAAAACGACCGACTGTTTGGACTTTGGTTCTTAGTTTGGTCCTGAATGTGAGCTCGGCACGGTGGTGGCAGTGTCATGGGATCAGTTATGTTCTGTCTGAACTCTGAAGCAGGTTTTTAGGCTGCAATACAGAAAGGAATTATGGGTAAATCAGTGACTTTCAACAGCAAAAGCAGGTCAACTGATGGTTGAACCCGATTGATCCAGCAGCTAACCCCCCCCCCCCCCCCCCCCCCCCCCCCCCCCCCCCGAGCACACAGCTTTCCCCACAGATCTGCAGGGGTGTTGAGCTCTAGGATAAGAACAAAAGTTCTGACCCCCAGAATCTGGGCCCGTGTCTGTGCGCCTTGAGCTTCCTGTCCACCATCCCATTAGAACCAAACAAAAGGAGAGCCGGGGGGAACCCGGGGCACCGACCAGCCATGGGTGATTACTTTTCCCAGGACTCCCTGTTCTATTCCCACTTCACGCTAAACTTTGTTTCCATAGCAACCACAGACCAAGCATGTCTGCTGCTGTGAGAGAGAGATAGACGCCTGCAAGACCGAGAGCAGGAAAGAGAACCCAAAGTCGCAGGAAAAAAAGTCACTCATACACAAACACACACGTCATCACACACACGCACACAAACACACACACGTGCATATATACACACAAGCATGCACTCCCACAGACACACATTTACAAAAACAATAAAACAGAGGACAGAGGTCAAAGGTCACAAAGACGACAGTCGTCATATTTGAAGAACATCTGCAGTAAAAACAAAAATTGCTGTCATGGTCAATGTGTCTCCGCCCCTCTGTGATGATGTCACCATCGCCGTATAAACAAAGCTGATGTCACCTGTCAATCATTACCTAGAGTTTCCGCCTCAGACTCTGGTTGCTTGTTTGATTCAAACCAGATTCCTGTGGTCACATGGTCACGGGGGAGGGGGGGGATTACTGTGTTTGTGTGGGGAATGTAAATCTGCTCCTCAATCCTCTTTACTTTCCTCTGACAGACTCTCCTGGCTTTGTTTACAGACGACCCGTTTGGTTCTGAGAGGTTCTACTGGACCTTCTGCCCCACAGAAGGATCCACATCAGATCATAGTCCTGATTCTGAAACAGGACCTCTGAAGTCTCAAACGTCTGGGTCCTGCAGAATAAGCCCGCATCATGACTCCTCCCCCGCCGTGCTTCAGGACAGGAGAGTCTCCCGTTTGTTCAGCATCGTCTCTGATGGTCTTAGGAAGACGTCGGCCTCCTTGACTTCCTGCAGCTCCTCCTCTACTTCATTTTTAAACAGCCACAGTTCTCCCTCCTCAGAGGCTTAATGGACCTCCACAGATAAAGTTCTGATCCGGTTCCATTCTTTGTAAAGAACATCGGTTCATTTTAGGCAGAACGTTCTGGAAGCTTCGAGTGAGAAACTTCTCTGGCAGGACTTTGACCTTCAGTCAAAGGTCACTGACTGAAGGATCACTGAGTCATGGAGCTGCTAATCTCCAAACCGTGACGGGAACTTCCTGTTTGGTGAATCATTGATCTGAAGGTCGTTTCTGTGGTTGGAAGTCATCTCTTCATTCTTTCTGCTCAAAGACTTAGCAGAACGTTGGCCTTCAAGCCTTCTGCTGAGGTAATCATGAGTTCACCCCAAACGCAGCGCAAACACGCAACCGACACGCAGGCGACAGGCAGAAGATATGCAGACGACACGCAGACGATATGCAGACGACAGGCAGACGACACGCAGAAGACAGGCAGACGACACGCAGATATGCAGATGATATGCAGATGACACTCTGACGACACGCAAACGACAGGCAGACGACACGCAGACGACACGCAGACGATATGCAGACGACACGCAAATGACAGGCAGACAACACGCAGAAGACAGGCAGACGACACGCAGTTGACAGGCAGACGATACGCAGACGACACGCAGACGACAGGCAGACGACACGCAGATGACAGGCAGACGATATGCAAACGACACGCAGACGACAGGCAGATGACAGGCAGACGATATGCAAACGACACGCAGACGACAGGCAGATGACAGGCAGACGATATGCAGACGACACGCAGGCCACACGCAGATGACAGGCAGACAACACGCAGTTGACAGGCAGACGATACGCAGACGACACGCAGACGACAGGCAGACGACACGCAGATGACAGGCAGACGATATGCAAACGACACGCAGACGACAGGCAGATGACAGGCAGACGATATGCAAACGACACGCAGACAACAGGCAGATGACAGGCAGACGATATGCAAACGACACGCAGACGACAGGCAGATGACAGGCAGACGATATGCAGACGACACGCAGGCCACACGCAGATGACAGGCAGACAACACGCAGTTGACAGGCAGACGACACGCAGGCGACAGGCAGAAGATATGCAGACGACACGCAGAAGACAGGCAGACGACACGCAGATGACACGCAGACGATATGCAGACGACACGCAGGCGACACGCAGATGACAGGCAGACGACACGCAGATGACAGGCAGACGATATGCAGACGACACGCAGGCGACACGCAGATGACAGGCAGACGACGCGCAGATGACAGGCAGAGGATATGCAGACGACACGCAGGCGACACGCAGATGACAGGCAGACGACACGCAGATGACAGGCAGACGACACGCAGATGACAGGCAGACGACACGCAGATGACAGGCAGACGACACGCAGATGACAGGCAGACGATATGCAGACGACACGCAGGCGACAGGCAGAAGATATGCAGATGACACGCAGAAGACAGGCAGACGACACGCAGATGACAGGCAGACGATATGCAGACGACACGCAGGCGACAGGCAGAAGATATGCAGATGACAGCTGAGGAGCGCCAAACGTGGTTAGAACAAAGCTTCACACGTGAACGGAGGAAATATCTAAATCCGTCTTCTCACACTGGTTTCTGGTTTCAAACCATCAGTTTCTGACCAGAACAGACCAATGGGGTGGAGGTCCCATTGTGGGATGATAGAGACAGAACCAGAACCAGAACTTTAACAAAACAGGAAGGAACATGAAGCTGAAAGGTGAGGAGGGAACCTCAAAGACGATCCGCTGTTTTTCAGGAAAAATGTACGTTTCATTTTCTGCCCAAAGAACCACAAAGACGTGAAAAAGTTTCTATCCTGAAGGACGTCTGGAAGATCTGAGGAACCAGAGGAACTCCGTCTGACGGGTTTTGGGTTTATTTGAAGAACAAAGTTCCGGCTGACTTTTTATCCAGAACTTTCTGTTGAGTCGGACGTCTCGGGTTCCTCGGCTGGTAGAAAATATTTACGGAGCTCTGCGCTGAAACGCGGTTTTCCCACTCACAGTGTGCATGTGTGTGTGTGCACGTGCGACCTTTTGTCCTCTGCTGTTTGGCGCCTGCTTATCTCGGTTAGATATTAAACGGCGGGCAGCTCCGTTGCCGAGGCGACGCCAGACTGTGTCGGCTCTCACAACACGGTGTCGCCACGGCGACCGAGAGCTCTGACCCTCTTCTTCCTCACAACTGTTCATCTGTGATTTAATCCCATCGTTTCCTTCACTGAACTTCATTCTGCGAATAATCCCAGATTATGACTCGGACTCTGGGCCGGTTCTGGTCTCCTTAGTGAGGTTTTCCCAGCAAACGGGTCGGGTTCTGCTCGCCTGCCAGAAGCTGTATTGATCCTGCGGTGCCAGGATTGATCGGCGGTCCTGTGACTGCAGCATCAGGAACATGCCGCTCTTTCCTCTAACCTACATTCAGAGAACCAGTCCACACCGAGGCCCACAGGGACCAGAACCGGGCCCAGAGCTTCCGGGATCACACCATCAAGTGACTTTGAGAAATGGGACAAAGAGGAAGAACTCTGTGAGATCCGGTAGAACAGAAATGGATCCAAGTTCTAAACAACAGTCACCCTGACGCCTTTGACCGTCCTTCAGGATCCAGAAAGTTCCCAGTTTTCCCAGAATGCATCTCTGCAGCGTTTTACATGTTCTAGTTTCGGTAAACGTCACATGTAGAGCAGCAGCAGGTTCTGCTGGCTGACGTCATCCTTCTACCAGGACCGGACCGCGCATGTTCTGCTGCTGACCTGGTTTCACGCCGGCGTGGAGCGCGTGCTCACCTGCAGCTTTTAGGGCAGCTCTTTGAGGACCCCCCATCCCCCGCCGCCGCCGCAGAGGACGCTAAAAATAATCCACAATAATCCTGGAAGTGCTGAAGCTGAAGTCCTGCTCAGAGGATCCTGCAGGGCCGAGGAAACGGGCCACACAGAACAAAACCCAACCACACAGAACCGCACGGAACCACACAGAACCAAACAAAACAAGAGAACCACTGAGCCACAAAGATCTGTACAGACCCACTGGGAAGAACCAGACAGCTGCTTGATCAGCTGATCAATATCTGGATCTCAAAGCCTCCAGCAGAACCTCTGCCTCTGGCATGAAGAACCTTTCACGCATGATGCCTTTAAGTGCATCCCCCTTTGGGTTCCGCCGCAGAAGAACCCAGAGGTTCTCTTCTAGTTCACGCTCCAGAACAAAGCCCTCTGCATTGGCTCCGCCCTCTGACACGCCCATGCTGCAAACACACAATTGTGTCCTTGAGGTGTCAGCCTGAAGGCGGTGAAGACGTGAGCCCCTGAACGCACCACGAACACCCAGAGTGAAGCCCGCCTCACCTGTCGCGCGTCCACAGGTGAGGCGACCCGACAGTCGGCGGCAGAAAGCAGCAGGTCGGTGAGGATCAGAGCGGCAGCAGCTTCACCAGAACCTTAAGCCTCTAACAGCCGCCGTGGGGGAGGGGCTTAAGGCTGAGAAAGTAGCTGAGCCGACAGGTAACAGATGGTGGAGCGGCCAGCCGGCAGAAACGTCTGACGTCATTTTTATGATCATTATTCAGGATTGTGCCACATAGTTTGATAGTTTTCATTCATTCTTTCTCTGAGAACATCTCCTTACTGGACTAAAGTTTCTCACCACTTCTGATGACTGTTTGGCTCCGCCCATCTCCTTCTAAAGTAAAGCCACGCCCACTTTCTCTTCTCAGAGCGTTCTCCATCCAACAGTGACCGTTCTGTTTCCTTTACATCAGACTGACCTCCATCCATTCGGTCTATTGATCATCCCAGTGACATCACAGCTCCCATCAGCCAATCAGCATCACCGATCGATCGACTGGCAGATCAATCGATCGGCTGCTGGGAGCATAAGAACCGTTTCAGGATCAGGAGTGAAAAGCTTTGACTGGTTCCGGGGGTTTCTAAATGATGAGAACATCCAGAACACATGATGGATTTAGCAGAGAGGAGGGGTCACAGGAAGGAGAACCCGTCAGGAACCTGTGGTCTCCATGGAGATCAACTCTGTGGTTCTGCTGACTCCTGGTTCTTCTGTGGTTCTGCTCAGACTGGGGAACTTTAGGAGCATCTGGTCTTTACCTGCAGACCTTCATGGTGTCAAAGAGAAGCTGTTTTCCTTCGCTCCTGTGTGACATCACAAACCCAGAGGGAGTCTCCCTCCCTGAAGCTGTCCCACAACTTCCTGATTGAAGCACATTCATAAACCAAAGTATTAAACTGGAGCCTGCTAGACGGACCATGAAACCACAGAGGGCCACAATCCAAAACCTCCTCAGTCCCTCACAAAAGTGCAACCCTGCCCTCTGACGTGCTTTTATTGAAACCAGGCGGAGCTTCAGCACTTTTCCAAATACAGGTTCCAGATTTTCAAAAATCTTTATGTTCTTTGGTTTTTTCTTTTTGTCCCAAGTCCAGATCATGCGAGTCCACCAATCCAAAGACCAGGAGAGTCTGACCACCGATCCCCAGGCGGGATTAACGCCAGCCTAGACTGAAGAGTCAGGAGAATGAGGACGCCTGCAGGACCTTCAGGCTCCACCAGAGGCGCCACAGAGCCGACCATCACACGTTTTTAGTCTGAAAGGTCAAAAGGTCAAGCACCAGCCTGCAACCAGACTCTTCACCCACTCCAGTTTCACTCCACGGGTCACAGCGACACCTGACAGGTACGGTTACATAACCCGTCGCCTTGGCAACCACACACACACACAATAGGCTCCTCGGGGACACCTGGTGAACAAGAACTGGGCGGAGGACCGACGCATCTAGAGTTTACCGACAAAAACGTTAGAAACCCGGAGATCCAAAAAGAAGAACATCTGCAGAGGAACCGCAGGCAGCTGAACGTTCTAGTGCTGCACAACAACACACAATCACACATCAACACACACACAACTGTGGTTCCACCTCTGAGGTTCTTGAATGTTCTGCTTCAGCAGATTTCCAAGAGTCAGCAGAACACCTGACCGGGTCACACATCGGTCCAATCGGCCCAAAGCCGTGGGATTGCTCCTGCCAGAACCCAGATGCAGTTCTGACATCAGAACCGGTCTCATCCTGCTGACAGATGGCGGGTCAGAACGCAAATGAAGGCGGGTTCAGGAAGCAGCTGGAAGACGTCTGAGATCACACGGAGGATGACATCACACCAAACACGGCGTGAAGACGGAGATCAGACTGCAGGTTCTGTCCCGGTTCTCTGAAGTTCCACCTCCGTTCCCCTTCAACCATCTCTCTGTTCTGTGTCCAGCTGCTCTTCATCCTCCAGGCTTTCTGAAAGCACTTCAGTTCACCTGGACAGGTGTTTCAATGGGCGGGGCCAACACCAGCCCCAGGCGGTAAAGGAAGGTGGAACACAAACGGCTGGCCCAGAAGAAACAGAACCAGGATGCAGCATGAGCTGGACCGCAGAGGTTCATGAGCGTTCCACGTCGCAGAACGGGGCGATGAAGGACATCAGAACCAGCAGAACCCAAACACTGAAGCACATCATCCTGCGGGCTGATCCGACTCTCCTCTTCAGGGTTCTGGAAGCATCTGCAGCACAAAGTTCTGCTTCTGACGGAACGTTGAAGGAACCACCATCCGTTTCCTGAATCCAGAACCACAAACCAAGACTTCAGGAGTCCAGACCCAGCGGCCGGGTCGCCCCACAAACCTGTGAGCCGGGTTCGGTCCAGTCACCTTCGGATGTGACGTCACCTCAACCACTACAATGTTTCCCCAAATTTGACCCAAAGTTAAAGTGCACGAGCCGGGAGCCGGGGGGAGGGGGGGCCTCGCGCTCATAGAGATCCTGATCACGCACGCGCTTACAAGCGACTAACACCTGATTTTTCTCCAACTTTCATTAATCGATGCTCATTCCTGGACCCGGGGCCCTAACGGGCAAACCTCCGCACGCGCGCACCTGCGGCTCGTTAAGGCGCTGCGTCGGTTCCGGTCGCTTGGATCCGGGATCCGGTCCGGGGATGGACCTCGAGCTCAAACACAGCTGGAAACGTCCTGATCGATCGGTGGGTGTCTGACCGCTGACTCAGGTGTTTGCTGTGTGTTGGGGGGGAAGGGGGGGGGGGGGGGGGTCAGTTTACCTTCAGGTTCGGGGTCACCCGGTTCCCTGGTCACGCGCACATGCTCGCAACGCGCTCCCCAGCTCCGGTCCTCCGCCAAACGGAGCTGCTGTCCGGCTGCGGCATCCAGCGGCGCCGCCGAGCGGGTCTGAGCTCTGCCCCAGCCGCGCGCGAGCCCAGCGCGAGGACGGACAGGCAAGCGGTGGCCACGCCCCCTCAGCCCTTCAAAGTAAAGGTCCGTCCCGTTCCAGCTTTTTCAAAGACTGTAGAAGTCTGAATCAACACCGAAGAAAATGAAACACTTATTTTTCAGATGTTCTAAAGATGTTGAAATCATGAATCTGAAACCGGATGTTACCTGAAATGTTCTCAAAGGTACACGAGGCTGACTAAATCCTGGATTGTCTGGAGATGATAAACAGTTTGAGATGCTGAAAATCCCTGAAAAATGTTACATCAGAAGATTAATTCCTTTAAAAAAGGTTAATGTTTGAAAAGGTTTTAAAGTTACATTTTCTTCAATGAAAATTCGTTTTAAAGTAAAAGTTCTATTGAGGTTCTGTCGATTCACGCAGGTTGACTCCAAAGCAGAAGCTGCTTTCTCCTTTTCTGCCTTCAGTGTGAACGTCCTGACTAAACGGATTTCCATCAAAGTCCCCTCAGCTGTTCAGGATCTGAAATTTTGTTCTTTTAAAGTTCTTAAAGTCTTTGAGGATTTCAAACGTTTCCAGCAGCATAAACAGCGACGTAGTAGAAAAACCTGAATAAATGGAATAAAAAAAACTCCTTCACTGCTGCTGAAGGGAATGAATGTGTTGGATGTCCTGACAGAACGGTACCGTTCAGGATAAAACCCAAATACTTTTCACGTGTTGGACTCACAGAACTGAAATAAGGATCACTTTGGTTTTCTAGACATGTGACATCTGCTGGTCAGAACAGGTACTGCAGCCTGAAGCACCGTTTTTAATGCTCCTCCTGAACAGAACCTCACTCTGAGGTTCCAGAAGAACAATAGTTCAGTTCAGTAAGAACATTTAAACGGTCAGACCTGGACTTTTTCTTCCAGTAAAGACTGAGTTTATCCCACTTTTTCCCTCAGAAGTTGGAGGTTTTCAGAGAAGCAGCGCCCCCGGTGGCCGGATGGAGAGCTGCACCCCTCAGAACAAACTGCTGCAGAGACGAGCGACACGATAGAGGAAGACTTTATTGGAGTCACTCGGAACCATCACATCATCAGGAACACGGGACCACTCAGCAGATCAAACAGAACCACAAACGCGGATCAGCCGCACTTCTAAAAAATAAAAACTCGGATTCAACATTTTGCTACATCTTCCCGCCACCGACCCAGTTCAGACTCCCGACCGGTTCCTCAGGTCCCTAGAACTGACCCAAGGGCGGAAAAACCGCTTCCAGATCCACATCCAGACAGAGAGAACACTGCGTTAGGAGGGCTGGTGACAGACCAGAACCAGCACGGAGTCCAGACTGATCCAAAAGAGACACCTGGGCTCCAACTCGGACCAGAACCGGAAACAGCAGTAGAACCTGAGCAGAGGTAAATCTGAAGACAGACTTCACATTTTCAGTTTGGACCCTCGGAAGGCCCGGCACCAGTCCTGGTGGGACCTCTTGACCCGCTGCCCTCCGGTCCAGAACAGAACCTCAGTTCGGGTCCATCACAGGTCTGGTGAGAACATGATCATCGGGGTCCATGTGACCCGCAGCGGTATGTGCACGTTCTCCCCGCCCCCTACCGGCGGCGAGGCGCCTCCTCAGGACACCTGGATGACCTCCATGCTGCTGGAGAATCCGGAGCCCCTCCTCGCCGCGGCGCCCTCCTCCCTGGACGGCCCGTGGGCGTCTCCCAGCTCCATCTGGCAGCTGCGGCGTTTCAGCTGCTTCTCGAAGCTGCTCTCTTCGTGCCAGCTCCGCCGAGAGTCGCAGCGATCCGCCGCACGCTGCCGGCCACGGCGCCGCACAGCCTCCAGGCCGGCGCCGCAGCTGTAAGCCGGCAAGCCGCCACCACTGAGGACGGCTGAGCTGGAATAGAAGTGCGAAGACTCCGGCGACAGGTACCAGCCGGCGGCCAGCGAGGGCGTGGAGACGGGCCCCAGCAGGATGTCGGAGTGCCAGCCCTTCAGGGCGGCGCCGGCGCCCGACCGCGTCACGTGCTGCTGGCTGCAGGACACGCCCCACAGGAAGCTGGTGGCATTCTCCTCCATGCTGCCACTGCGCTGCAGCTGGCCTGGACAGATGGGGGCCGTTGGTGGAGGTTTCCTGCAGCAGGTGGGCGGAGCCGCTCGCTCCACGCCGCCCGCCACCTCCTTATCGGGACTCTGCTCCGGAGTGGACTGCTCCGACACCTCCTCCACCGGGGAGAACTGGCACAGCTTTCCAGCCGTCTCCTTGAAAGGAGGCGCTTTGTAGAAATCCTCCACATGAGGGGCCGGCGCAGCATGGGCGGAGCCTGGCTCCTCGCCATATGACCTGATGTCCAGAGAAAAAGAGCGCTTCAGCCGGGCGTTGTCCTCGGGCCCGTCCAGCTGCAGGCCCCCCACAGCCTGAACCAGTTCCTCTGAGGTGTCCGCCAAAACGCAGGGTACCGCCTCCTGCGGGGCCTCTAGGTCGGCCGGGGGCTCCTCCTCCTTCAGCTGAGCTGGCGCCCCGCAGCCAGGCGCCGTTGAGGGGAGGGGCTTCAGTCTGCCGTCAGCACTGGGAGGAGTCTTGATCTTCTTCTCAAAGTCCAGCAGCTGACCCAGGAAGTTGAAGTTGGGCGAGATGGTCGGCCGTTTCTCCTTCACGAACCTGAGGAGCAGAACACCTGGCGGGTCAGACGGGCCGCCACAGACCGGGACCGAGCTCAGGCGGGGGGCTCACCTGTACGCCTCGTCCAGCGACAGGTCCATCCTCTTCATGATGTAGGCGATCGCGATGGTGGCCGAGCGGGAGATTCCCGCCAGGCAGTGGACCAGAACCCGGCCGTTGGAGGCTTTGGCCCTCTCTGAAACACAGCAGAGGGGGCGGGGCTAAGCGGACTGCGTCAGAAACCGGGCTGAGCGGGGACAAAGGCTCACCAATGAACTCCACAGAGCGGTCCAACCACGGCAGGATCTTCTCACAGAAGGAGTCGTTGACCGGAACGCGAAGGAAGTGGGATTCTGGGATGAAGTCCGGCTTGGGACAGGTGTTGCTGGCGTTTAGGACGTACGCGATGTCGTTCTCACGCATCAGATCCTGGAGAACCCACACAGAAGAACCAGACTCAGTAGGGCCGTCCATCGGACGCAGCCAGTGGGAGGGGCTAACGGGCTTCACCGTGTTGAGGACGTCCCGCTGGCAGCCCAGGTACAGGTGTGGGAGGATGCGGGTCGGGCCCGGGCTGCTGATGGGGAGGCAGGGCTGGGAGACGCAGGAGGGCACGAGCGCAGACCTCCCCTCACACAGTCCGGGAAACAGGCGCGAGAACGTGGAGAACCCCCCTGAGGAGACACACAGCGGTGAGTCCCACCCCCGCACCCCACACCGGGACCGTGAAGCTGCTAGGGGGCACGGGTGACCCGCTACGTGGCGCCACAGGGGAAACCATCTGAACACAACAGGTGTTTGGGTTCCGATGGTCAGTTTGGTTCAGACTGTACCGCAGGACCTCAGACGGCGTCGGTACCACAGACTTAACACTGAACACAACCGTCCCTGTGGGTCCAGACGGCCCAAACAAAAGTGCAGCGCCGGAAAATCTAAGAAAATGAAAATCAGTAAAAAGCTGTAAACTGATTCAACTGCTGCAATGGAGCCCAAACTCTGATGTGGTTTCATGTTCTCAAAGTTCTGCTGGGTTTAGTCGGATCACAGCCGGTTCTTTTTTTTTTTTTTTTTTTTTTTTTTTTTTAACTTGTCCTGTCCAACAGCTGGGCAGACAGATGAGAGCCGAGGGCCTCTTGTGTTGGACATATTTTATTTTAACAAGAGGGGTTATTCATCTTCAGACAAACCAGAGGTATGTCTGAATAAACCCCTTTTGGAATTGAGGCCAAACTTTATTAATTTCAATCATGTCTGAAAATCTTTGGTGTTGGACCGGACGGAAAAGGAAAGAGGGGAAGAAGAGAGAGGGACGTTAGAGAGAGGGGGGGGTAGGAGGGTGATAATAGGAGGGGAAGGGGGGTAAGACCATGAAGCAGCATAAAGCAACAAGTTTACTGGTTGTTAATCATTATGGTAAGGTTCAAATATCGGATCACAGCCGGTTCTGCTTCACACATCTGTTTGTCGTTCTGGTCAAAAGTGTCCATTTGGAACCAAAAATGTCTCACTTTACGCTAAAGAGGAACACCCCCCCCCCCCCCCCCCCATGAGTCAAGCTCTTCACTCATGTAACATTCAGCTTGT
Source organism: Oryzias latipes (assembly GCF_053564925.1). Taxonomy (NCBI): domain Eukaryota; kingdom Metazoa; phylum Chordata; class Actinopteri; order Beloniformes; family Adrianichthyidae; genus Oryzias; species Oryzias latipes. Next base: position 26,341,542 of record NC_136259.1, read on the forward strand.
AGAGAATCAAAGGAAGTCAGCCTCAAAACATCTGTGGAAAGATTGACAGGAAGTACCAAACGGGGGCGGGGCTTACCTGACAACAGGTGAACGGACGTGAAGTTCTTCTCCAGTTTGACCAGCAGGACACTGAGAAAACAGTCGGATCCGAGAGCAGCCGGGTCTGACGAGCTCTGATCGTAGACCACCACCTCCTGAGCCGCCTGTAGGTCCAGCTGACACGCAACACACGCACGACACACGCACGACACACGCACGACACACGCACGACACACGCACGACACACGCACGACACACGCACACAACCCCTTAGGATCTCACAGGAAATTCAAGAGATACTTTGTCTCGTCCCGTCTGTGCCCCCCCTCCCCTCGGTGCCCCCCCTCCTACCTCCTTCTTGGCGGAGTGCTGCAGCAGCTCTGTGATCTGGACCTTGTCCTGCTGCAGCCTCCTCTTCATCAGCTTGGAGCAGTTCACGTTGACGGCCTCCAGGATGTGCGCGGCGTTGAAGTCCACAAAGGGCCGGCTGTCGATCAGGACCGCCCGCTCCAGGCCCCCCTCCAGCAGCGCCACCAGCGCCTCTGCCCTGATGGGTCGCACGGCACCGGGCCGCGGGAGCCCGGGTACAGACGGGCACCCGGCACGCTCCGACATGTCAAACGATCCTGCTCCCCCCTCGCCTGCCGCTGTCAGCCAATGAGGAGCTCCATGGCGACGCCGCGCTGTGATGTCATGGAGATGAAGGTGACTGGCTGCTGCTTCAACCTGGGCTAAGACCGTCAGCGAGGGGGGGTCGTTCCCTCCTCAGCAGGGCCAGAGGAAGGGTGGAGTCTTGCTGATGACATCATTTCGCTGCATCCTCCGATGAAGGGCTGGGGATCAGATCAGACCCAACATTAAGTCAGAACAGTTTATGGGGGGGTCCCAAGATGCTTTTCTGTCACAGGCTCTTGATGGGGATAAAGGTGCTCATCCTATGGCTCGTGACGCCGCAGCGGTTCTGAGGCGGAGCTGCTGGACCGCCACAGAAACGGTTGGATTTCCGGATTTTCCCTGAACGTCTCCAGACGGATTTCTAAGGTTTCAATCCTGAACTTTATCCTCGTTTTTTTCTTCCTCCCTCTTTCTTTCTTGAGTTTTATCATGAAGGCAGAAACAAATAAACAGGTGTCTGACAGGCTCCGCCCCCTCTGTCAGCCAATCAGAGGACTTTAACCCCACTATGACGTCTCCAGAGCTCAGCAGAACGACCCCTTCTCCCCACAAACGGAGAACCTTAGGATCAGGAACCACAAACTTTCCAGAGAGACCGGCTCTAAACACACGGGTCTGTTAGACCCACACCTGCTGCCTTGACACAGGTGTGTGTGGCCCCGCCCACACTGACATATGTCACTGAACTTAATGAAACCATAGAAAGCTAGATCCCAGGAATGTTCCGTACTCCGGAGATCCAAAGCAGAACTTCGTCTGAAAGGAACCTTCCAGTTTGATCAGCTTCTGCTCTGGAACAGGAACTGTGACGGAGAACCGGACCTCAGCTGGCTGTTCCACCTGGACAGAACCGTGAACCGGGTCTGGTCCTGCAGCAGAGGGAGGGGCTCTAAAGGTTTCAAAACTTTGATTTTAGGTCATCAAAAGGAGGTTTTTGCTTTGGATCGGCCTGACGCGTTTAGAAGTTCTAAAGAACCAACTGTGTCCATCGCGCAGGCGCATCAGGTCCATCAGGATTCACCTGGAAACACGTGACCTGCGGAACCCAAACATTTGGTTCTTCAGGTTCTTCTGCGTGAACGACGGAAGAAAGGATTTATTCAACGTTTACCTTAGGAATGACTCCCTCTGCAATAACAATACTTCAAACTTTAGTCCAAATGTTTGATTTATTCACCGTAAATACATCGTTTCCTCGTTCAGCCTCAGAAACGCCTTTTTTCGGGTTAAACTCCGTTAATTCACCACATTATTTAAATATGACAGAAAAACATCGATCCGCGCGCACCGAGCGCGTGCGCAAGTCTCCGCGTTCTGGTAAGCCCGGGCGACATTTTCAGGAGGGGGGGGCGCACTCTCTGACGGCGGGTCTCTGGCATTCTGTCGGTGTTGGTCGCGAACGACCCAAAAATCCCGCAAGCTCCGGTTTTCCTGCTTCGTTTGGCCGCGTGGGAGCGGCGGGGGGGGCTCCAACTTTAGGCCCGGTAAACGGAACTTCGGCCGCCGCTGGTCACTTTCCCCGCTAATGTCGGCGAACTCACCGTCGGAAAGGCGTCCGCCGGGTCCGGACGGGGCTCCGCCGGCACGGCCGCCGCCGCCGCGCGAGCCTGTCGGGGTTTCCGGCGGGAGAAGGCCGAGCGAAGCGGCGACAGAGGCGGAGAGCAGCGGAAGGAGCCGAGTCCTGCCGCTGCCATAAGAGATGAGGTCACCGCGGTAAAAGGAGCCCATGGCGTCATCGCAGCGCCACGCGGATGACCTCAGCGCGCTCTTAAAGGCGCAGGCGCACACTGCGCACGCGGACACACGGGTTCCTGCGCGCGAGGAGGCCAACCTAGTGCCAATCCCAAACAGATATGGATCAGAAGAACCATGGAGAACTGGAGGAGAATCTCCCGAGAGCTCAGACCAAAAACACATTTCTTCTTCATTCATGGAAAAAAAGCTAAAAAAAACTTTAAGCCAAACTTCTGAACAACACTTGACATCGTCGCATGATGGTTTCCATGGCAACACCAGTCATGACATACTCATTGTGGAGTCCTCCATGCATCGATGCTCCGTTTTACGGTTAAAGATCCATAGATGATGGAGGCAGAAGAAAGGTTTATTATTCTGGAGCAATTAGCATACATGACTGCCCCCCCCCCCCCCCCCCCCCCAGGATGAAAGACATCAGAGCTCGAGGACATCATGAGCTCCTGGCCCCTTTCCGAGCCCCCACCCACCGCCACCGCATCCCAGATACCGATGAGGTCCTTGGATGGGCGGGGTGGTCTCGAAGGCTGTGACCCCAAAGAGCCCAGTTTCTGCAGGGGGGTGGGAGCATCATGTTGTGGGGCTGTTTGCAGCCTCAGGCAACCGTCCTCTAACAAAAGCAAGTGCTGCAGACATAACTTCAGGTTCACCTTCATCTCTTTTTCCCATTTTACAGAACTCCAGCACACCGGTCCTGGACCGGTCCAAACTGGTCTAAAATAGAGGCAGAATTTCAGAGGCGTTCAGGAGGAAGCAGACTGCAGGTCTAAAGGAGACGAGTCTGACAGCATTCTCATCATGCACGAGGGTTAACGTCATGGGGGGGCCAAATCCAGCCATTTATGACCTGCGGTTCAGATCATGTGACCATGAAGTCAGAACAACCAGCAAATAAAGGGCTAAACACCCCAGAGCACAAATGAGCGATGACATCCGTTAGGATCAGGAAGTCTCTGAGTCTTCAGGATCAGCAGCTTCTGTTGAAAACACTCTAAAGTTAAAGTGTGGACGGGTTCTTCTTCAGGATTCTTCTAGAACACCAGCTCTATGGGGTTGGAGGAGGGGCTCAGAGAGTCCTTTTCATTATGGGGGCAACAAAGTGCAAAAGGTGGAGGACTTTCAGTTTGACTGGTTCATCCTCACGGACGATGATCCCCAGGGCTCTGGGTTGGGCCCTAAATAGTTCTTTATGCAGCAAAGACTTAGAGAGCGCTGTCAAAATCCTGACGTGCTTTTCGCTTACAGATGAGGATTCTTTTCACGCAACAACTAATAAATGTGTTCACAATGAAAGTTTGACTGCAGTGAAAAGAACTACAAATAATTACATAAATGGATGGAATGCAGATGAACACCGAAACATACGTTTTAATATGTGACAATTTACAGGAAATTCTATAAAGAATCAATCAAAAAGTGAAAAAAAATACATTCAACATTGTTTTACAGCCTGAATTAAGTATTTTTGAAGTACATGACACAAGACTCTCATGCATCAAAGATGTTTCAGTAGTGCGGAAAAAAGTTACGTTTTTACTGAACAGAAACTACACAAAGACCGTTTAATAAAACCTTTTTCCTGCTCTGTAAAAGAATGTGACCCAGTCTGTGTGGAGCTGCAGAACCGCCTCCGGCCGCGCGGGGCGCCAGAATGCAATTCAACGTGGATGTCAACAGGAAACGAAGAAGAAAAACGTCATGTAAACAAAACCAGCTCCTCGGTTCGGTTTCACGTTGTTTACAAGGTGGTTCGGTGGGCGGGTTCAAAAACTCAATTTCTGAGCATCTTTCTTTTCATATTTTCGGGATTTTTAATTGAGCGAAGCTAACGGGAGCTAGCTGGCGGCGCGTGAGCGACATGGACGAGAACAAGGTGAGCAGCTAGCTAACGGCTGCTAACTAGACGACTAGTTAGTATTAACATCCCCGCAAATCTGGTTAGTTTGAAAAGTGTTTGTTAGCACCTGCTTTGATGGAGATTGGTTTTGTTTAAACAATCGATTCAAGAAGCGGCTAACGGACACCAATGCTAGCATGACCGCCAGTCTGATCTTTATTAAAAATGTAAAATAATCATTTATTTCTTCTCATTTTAAGCTTGTTTTATGTTTAGGTTCGTATAAAGACGACAACTCACCATTTTTTCCGCTTTCAATCTGGTTAAATCGATCGATCTAGCTAATCTGACCTCAGATAATCTGAATTATGAGACATGTTTGTTTTATCATGGATGATCATTTCATTGGTGACGTCACATGTGAAGCAGCTGCTGGTGTTCCGTGTTTCTGCTCTGTTCAGATGGTCGCTGGTAAAGTGAAGAAGCCGGGAAAACGCGGCCGCAAACCCGCCAAGATCGACCTGAAGGCCAAACTGGAGCGGAGCAGACAGAGCGCCCGAGAGTGCCGAGCCCGGAAGAAGCTGCGGTACCAGTACCTGGAGGAGCTGGTGTCCAGCAAGGAGAGGGCCATCTGTGCGCTGCGGGAGGAGCTGGAGATGGTGAGGCCAGAAAACCTCTGACACTTCTGAGCATGCTCAGTGAGGCAGGTGGAGGCGCTCTCAGGTTCGCCGGTGCTGACCACGCCTCCTGCTCTTCTCTGCAGTACAAGCAGTGGTGCTCGGCCATGGATCAGGGGAAGATCCCGTCAGAGATCAAAGCTCTGCTGACCGCTGACGAGCAGAAGACGCCTGCAGGCGGCGCCACCAAAACCTCCAAGAACAGCAAAACTAACGGCATAAGCAATGGCTCCAGTTAGACCGCTGCTCCTCCTCCTCCTCCTCCTCTTCTCCACTCCACAGCATTTCCTCCTCCTTCCTCCTCAAAATCCAGGAGTCCTGCTGCGGAGTGAAGACCTGAACCGTAATGACCACCGTCTGACCCATATGACGGGTTCTGGTCCGGTCGTCATGTGGAACAGAGTCTGTCTGAACCTACAGAGATGTTTCCAGAGTTTAGAAGAACCGTCGCCGTTCCTGTAGAGTTCCTGCGTACCTGACCTGCTCCGTGCTCCCGGCCGCCCTCGCAGGTCACATGACCGCTCCTCTGTGTCATCCTGGGACTGCAGTGCACCCCCTCCTGTGTTCCGTGAGCTGGCACCGTTTGAGGGCCGTGGTGAAGGTGTGACCTGTGAGGGACCGGGCTGGGCTGCTCCTGAGGGATCGAGCACTTTCTAAAGGCAGCAGATGGTAGACCGTGTTTGTAGCTTCTGCTGAACTTTTCAAAGCGAATAAATCATTTCATGGAAACTTTCTGCTACTTTCTTTACTCTGTGGAGCCAAAGGAGACAAACATTTTAGTCTGAAATGATTGAAACGTGTATTTGATCATTGAAACATAATTTGTCTGGAGATCTCAGGAGACGTTCTGAGATCTCCAGACAAGTTATGTTTCAATGATCAAATACACGTAAAGTGTTATTGAGTTGTTTTTTACTCCAGTTGGTCATCAATTCTACTTCATGGGGAAACTGACTTGAAGGGACTCGGGAGTCGTTCACATACTTGGTCCTCCTTCACGTCAGGAGCAAATGAAGCATTTTTGAATCACAGAATCGTCTGCGCTCTAAGGCGCACTTCCAAGTCCTAAAGGCCCACATCCTGCTTTTATTAACCCTTGTGCTATCTTAGATGACCCCCCCCCCTTCCATTGAGGTGTTCTCCCTACCATGACAAAGGTGGATAAAGGTGGAAAGATTTCATGGAATCCATGGACACCAGTGAAGATCACAAATCATTGAAGAAAAAAGGTTCAGAGCACTGTCTGGTGGGTCTAGATGACCCAACTCCCAACGTTAACGTGCCTAGGATAGAACAAGGGTTAGGCCTGTCAGAGTAAACTACATCCATGTATGTGATCACAAAAACAAACATCTTTTGCAAAAAAACGCTAGCTCCAAAGATAAAGTGGGTGTGTCTGTTAGCCTGGGGGAGGGGCTTGCAGAGCACACTCTTCCTGGACGGGGCTGTTCCTCACTTTGTGACCTCACAATGTGAGAACCCACTCATTTTAGTATGTTGGGAGGGGCTGGTTTTCAGAGGACTACTCAAATGTGTGAACGGATCCAAATACACCTTCAGGGTTGTTTATTGTGAGGAAGGAACATAACAAAACACTAAAAAGCTCCAAAAGTCGATTTGAGAGCAAACGCCAAACATCTGCTCTCAAAAAGCGGATTTAGCTGCAGTGACTCGGCCCCTCCCACAGAGGGATGTGTAGATTGGGCACAGATGTTCACTCTCCCATCAAACTGGCTTCTTTGTCCTGAACACGTTAGCATCTTTCCTTCATCCTAAAGCCACGTTCTCTGAAAGTGGAGGCTCCTCCCATTCACGCCTCTCTGTGCCAAACAGCAGAAGTGGGAGCGGGGGCGGGCCTCCTTCATGAGCTCGTTGGCTTGAGAACTGAGATTAGCCTCATCTTTCTCTCTCCATCTTCGTCAAACAGGTTTCTGTAGCTTCCTGTGTGATACATCAACCTGTAGCTTCAGGGTTGCTAGCTAATTTAGGTTTGAAGCACTAAACCGCACGACGTTAGTGATGGATAAGCCTTTACTAGCATTAGCCGCTACCACAACACCACCACATTAGCAAACCCCATTACAACAATTCACTGATAGATGGCTACAGACAACGTCAACTGGATAACAATTCAGCGTTATCAAATCACAAAACCTGTTGCATTCACAACAAAAAGAATCCATCGCAACACAACACCAAGAAAAGGTTCAGGTTCAGCTGTCTGTAGAAAAACCATGGCTGCTGGAAGGATTCCTTAAGTCAAAAAAAAGCCCTTCTTGCTTTCCAAGATGTTCTGCGAACCGTTGAGCGGAACGTCTGGTTCGCTCACCTACCAACACTGGTTCAGTTCAGGTGAGGGTAGAGTTCGGACCGGTCCGCTCGTAGTCTGTTGTTCACACAAATGTGTTTGAGGGGTTGCTGTTGGTAGGCCAAGCTACCTTTTTCTCTTTGGCCTCTCGGCCAAAGGCGTCGTACACAGACTCCTTGGTGGCCGCCTTACCCTGGACCGGGACGTCCACCACACCCACATAGTTCTTCTTGGCCACGCGGGAGCTGGCAGTGATGGTGTAGGCGTTGCTGCGGTAACACTTCATGGATGACATGCAGAAGGTTTCGCGCATGCCGCGCCTGAAGTTTGCATTGTAGACGGAGTACAGTGTGGGTTTGGAGGCCGTGGAGCTGAAGCAGGTCCAGGCGATGGCGGTGAAGAACAGCAGTCCCTGTCTGCTGGCTCCTCCGGACTCACGTGGGTGCCACAGCTGAGCGACATAAAAGGGCATCCAGGTGAGGAAAAAAACGGAATTGAGCATCAGGAACATCTTGATGGTCTTGACTTTAGTCCGCGGAACAATGTTCATCGTGCGGCGCACCGTGTGGCCGTCACTGATCCTCCAGATGTACCGCACTACTCTCTGATAGAAGGACACGATCAATGCAGCCGGGACCAGGAAGCCTACCAGGAGGTGGACTGTGGCGTAGGCTATACTGTCCCAGCTGTCTGAGAGGAAAAAGTCACAGTGACTGTCTGTAGATGAGGAGCCGTAGAAGAAGAGGCACGGCGACACGAAGGCGGCATCAAACAGCCACGAGGCCAGGATCATCTTCTTCGCCTTCTCCCGGGACACTTTGAAGCTGAGGGGGTAGACAATCGTGTAGAACCGGTCCACGGAGATGGAGAGCAAGACAAACACCTGAACACCGGGACACAGGTGTTGCATGTAGCGCACTATTTTGCAGGCGGCAGCGCTCAGGGGCCACCGACCCGAAGCCACCTGCAGGAGCACGAACGGAGCGCAGCTGAGGCTCATCAGCAGGTCTGCGCAGGCCATGGACACCACAAAATAGTTGGTGGTGGACTGGGTCCTTCTGCTCCGGTGGATGACCAGGCAGACGAGCGCATTCCCCAGAATGGACACCAGCCAGAGAACCCCGAAGACCAGGCCCAGAGCGGCAACCTCCCCCGACGTCAGTTCATAGGAGGCGGAGGAGGCGTTTGGCTGGGTGGAGGAGGCGGCCTCGAGGCTGCAGAGCGTAGATGTTGGGAAGGTTGCCGGGACGCTGGAGTTTTCTCTCTTGGAAAAGTTAAATGACATCTGATACATGAACGCCGGTGCGTAGAGGGAGGGGCTGACACCAAACCGGTCCACCGACTGATCGAGCACCATTGCTACACCACTGCAGGAGGGCCGTGACGCTGTGGAGACACAGACAGGTTCATGATTGGTACCACCAACCTTCACAAAGCTGAAAGGACAACCTTGAAGAACCCGGGGGGAGGGGGTCCTAAGTCCTAAACTATGTTTGTGCTGTGTGGCTGGTACTATTTAGAAAGTCAGATCTTTTGGTGAGAACCGCCCCTGGACTCCTTCATGAAAGGGTTGGTGGTTAGATGGATCACAGATGTCCTGATCGACCCGCTGGTGGGAGGACAGTAACAACACAACCCGGTGACTAACTCACTGCTGAACCGGCTGATGGGTTGGTTGGCTTTTCCCACCTCAGTTTGGCTGAGACTAGTATTTTTTTCTAGTTTTACCAGAAACAGTTATTTTGGTTGTTTATTTGGTTTGTTTCATGACAAACTGAGTCCAGTCTGAGTCAGCTTGTTACAAACCATCTCACGGTTTTCTCTGGCGTTGGTTCCCAGCTGCAGAACTACCGCTCCTGATTTCATTAGCGTCTCGCCGGGACCCTGATGTTCTCTGAGGATCTTCATCAAGAACCCGTGAGGGGACGCTCTGTTGACTGAGCTGGATTCAGCTCCTAGCAACCTCCCCCCGGGGGAGTTCCGACCTCCCCAGGACCCAAACGAGTCACAGCGACATGGACTTCCTGTTTGTTCTTCAAACAGGACAACCGAAGAAAGACAGTGACCGAGAAATGTAGAACCAACAAAATAAAACGCTGCTGAAAAACCTGGCTGATCAGGCCCCGCCCACAATTTGTCTACACTTTGACTTAAACTTAGTGTTTTGATTTCTGCAAGTTACAACAATAACTAAACAGTGGTTACAATAGAAACTACAGCAGTTACTACAGTAACTAAAAAATAACTCAGCAGTAGTTACTATTATAACTAAAGATGTTTTTACAGTAACTAACTGCAGTTACTGCTGTAAGTTTCTACACTAACTATAGAAATTACTCAGCAGTATTTACTATTGTAACCAAATCATTTTTTACAGTAATTACAGCAGTAACTAGGCAGTAGTTACCATTGTAACTACAGCAGTTACAACAGTACCTATAGCAATAACTAGACAATAGTTACTTTTGGAACTACAGCCGTTGCTATAGTTCTGGTAACTTCAATTATTAATATTGTAACTACGGCAGTAACTAGTTACGGTAGTAACTGTAGTAGTACTGTAGTAACTATAGTCGTTAGTAGGGTCACAACACAGTAACTAACCAGTACTTCCTGGGATTCATCTCAGACTGATCTTAGGAAGCTTCGCAAACTTTTCTCAAACCCCAGGAGCTGAACAGAACCCGCAGTCGGAACGGGCCAGAGGTTCTGGATGAGGAAGACCAGGACCCAAACCGTTGGTGGTTCTGGTCTGAGATCAGACTTTTGTTCTGATCCTAACTCATTTCTAAACTTTCATCAGAGGTTTTGCTCTCTCTGGGTTTGAAAGACTCTACATTTGGACCGAACCGGACGTTCGGGTCCGTCGTCTTTATCCAGACCGCATCCGATTTGGAGGATGATGATGCTGATGAAGGCCTTCCTCTTTCAGACCAGGTAAAACTGCTTTGAGTCAGCAAACTAAAAAAACACCGGCGACCCCGATCAGTCCGGACCGAACCGAACCATTGGTTCTATGAAGACGGCGGATTCTTACAGGTTCGGCATCGCTGAAGCTCCTCTTCTTCATCCTGAGCAGCTGAGTCTTCATCACTCAGCGCGTAAACAGTCCGTGGCGCAGCATCACGAAGACGGCCCGAACCACACGAGCATTTTTGGACCGAACCGAGCCGCAGAGCAAACCGTCTGCGCGGCTAAGAGACCCGGCGGCGGCGGCGGGAGGAGACGCGCTTCATCCCGGGTTCGCTCCCACGTTCACGCGGGAAGAGCAGACATCATGGAGGCAGCTGGAGGATGAAGATGCAGCCGAGGAAGAGGAGGGACCAGCAGGGGCGGACCCGGAGCCCGCGGGGCCCGGAGCTGGAGGAGGCCCCCACCGGAGCAGAACCTGAAGTCATAATAGACTTCGGTCTCCATGACGACCGAGGTTCTGACGTCATCCTCAAAGGAAGTTTCCCTCACAGAAGCTGACGTTTCTGCAAAAACTTCAGTGATGTGGGAAAAATCCAATGTTCTGTTCTGTGGTCATGTGACAAACGTTTAGTTCAGGGTCATAATTCTTCCATCAAAAATCTATAAACTGTTTTTAGTTATCTATTATGCAGGTGAGGTGTGTATGATGAAGGATGTTACACAGTAGCTCTGTGGCCCAGAGCAAATGTTTACCCTACAAAACTCATCCTAATGCTCTCAGCAAGTCCAGTGAAACCACGCCCCCTCTCCTGTGATTGGCTGCTTTACGTTGACTGTATAAGGGAACTGGACTGAGCAGTGGTGACATCACCCGTAGAAAAGATTATCAAGAACATGTTTGAAGAAAACAGAGATCAGATCCAGAACGGTTCTCATGACGGAGAGTGACGGAGCAACCGCTGTTCATTTCTCTGTCTGCAAGTACTTCCTGTTTGGAGCGCCAGGGGGCGGGGTCACTCACTCCAGTTAGTCTACACTCTTTGCTGTCGCAGCCTGTTGCCACGACAACCGCAGGACGAGGACATTTTGGGAAACCAACAGCAGCAAAGCGGCGAGGAGAAAGAGGGAAACGTGGTCACGTCTACGCCATCGTCGTTTCAATAAAGGTTAGACTAACAAAGAGAACATACAGTGTTTCACAGCTCCTCACAGACATGTGACTTTAGGGACACGCCCCCCGCACGCCTAAACTCCACACCTCCTTCAGGTTCTGACTGTAGATGTTCTTCCTGGCCTTCTGGACTGGGTCAGACTCGGTTCTGAGTGGAGTTAAGGGAACCTCAAACAAGCCTCCCCCTGAAAATGGAGGCTTGAAGCGTCAGAATGTTAGCATAGACTGGTTCTCTGCAGCTGCCCCCTCCTACATGTTTATGGTCTACATTCAGTTACCTAAAGGTAGGGGGCGCTCTTCTGCATGCTTCTGTCCCCATGAGGAAAGAACCTGGAATGAGGACTCGTCTCCATTTATGGACCGTTTTATTTACAGGCGGTTTACATTCTGAAACCACACGAACAGACACCCAGGTCCCACAATCCTCTGCTTCACCGTCCAGCTGGATCTGAACAGAAACGTCGATTGTCTGGTAGAGAATCACAGAACAAACATCTGAAGGGATTTGAACCATCAAAGGAACATTTGTGGCAGCAGAGTTAAGCTCCGCCTTAAACGACCTGGTGATTAACTTAAGGAAGCGTTAGGAGGAAAGTCAGAAAAATCCCAGCATGCTTTTCCTGAAGAGCTGCTTCAGTTGTGACTTTTGTCAATTTACAGTGATTTGGAGTCATTCCCTACGGCGTTCCCAAACGTTCCTGTTTCCAGAGGAGGAACGTTTGGGTGAAGAACATTCTGACGGGCTGCAGTTTGTGGCGGCGCTAGACTCTTGAAAAGACCCAAAATATTTGTTTATGTTTAAAACTAAATCTAAAATGGTGTCTGCACGTTGGTGGCGAGCCCTCTGAACGCCGTCGCAGCAGAGGAGCTCGCCCCCTCCCATCAGGACAGGCGGCGCCCTCTGGAGGTCTGTGTGGAAACGAGACGTCCGGCTCGGCCCGATGCTCCTCACGCCTGTCCAGGGAGCTCCTTCAGCCTCGCAGGCCTCCGTCCAGCGTCAGCGTCCCGAACCTGCAGAGCCAACAGCACCGTGGTGCGTTCACTGACCACCAGGACATTTCAAATGTGCACGGCGGCAGAAGTCTGACCTCTCTAGGAAGTGGTTGTTCTCTGCCAGCTCCTTGACCACGCCCTCCATCTCCTCCTTCAGCTTTTTCATCCTGAACAGCAACAACATGCAGTCAGACTGGAACAGGAGGAGGAGGAGGAGGAGGAGGAAGACTCACCCCAGAGTCATCTCCACCAGCGTGTTCTGGCTCAGGTACGCCTGAGGTTTCATCCCGCTGGACACCAGAGGGAGAACCTTCTGGGGGAGGAGCTCCTGCAGCTGCAACAAAAACGCTCAGTTCTCACACGGCTCAGGTGACGGCAGAACCGCCCGCATCAGGAACCCTCCCCCGCCGTGCTTCACACTGCCACAGCTCAGATGCGATTTGTCATGTGTGGAGGTTTCAGTGCTTTGAGACATTTCCTGCCAGAACATGAAACTAGAACCCGGTTTGAAGTTCGGTTCTTCCTCACAGAACGCTGGTCTCTGTCTCGGACAGACTGATCTTGATCAGATCAGATCAGATCAGATCAGGATGGGGGTGTGAGCCGACGAGGCCGGGGTTGGATGTGGACTTTAGATCCACTTTTAGGAGGATCTTTAGGTCCGGGTTTTTACCTTGATGTTTCTCTCCATCAGAATGGTCACCTCCTTCTGGATGCTGATCAGCTGACTGGACAGGCTGAGCAGCTGCTTCCTCACCTGATGGATCTTCCTGCAGCCAGACGCAGACTCAGTCTTTAACCAGCTCCTTAACACGGCAGCCAATCGGAGCAGAGGAGACGTACCTCATCCACTCCTCGCTCTTGGAGATAAAGAGGCGGTACTTCATGGCGCACTCCTCGGTGAACAGAGATCGGGCTTTGCTGGCGTGGAGAACCAGCTTCTGCCTGCAGGACAGAGTCAGACTGAGCGCGCTCATTGGCGGGCGGCGGGAACAAAGGGGGAGGAGGGACTCACTTGTCAAACTTGTGGATCTGCTCCTCGTTGTACGGCAGACCTGCAGACACACCAAAGGTCATGAGCGTCAAAGCGCTGAACCCTCTGAAACCTGCATCTGCTGAGACTCACGCCGCTCCGCCTTGTCCTTCTTGAACTGCTGGTAGATGGCGGTGATGGAGTCCAGAAGGACTTTGATCTTCTCCACGCTGCCGACAGAAGAGTGGGGTCACACACATGCAAACGGACACGCACACACTAACGCGCAGCCTTACTTCCTGTCCTCGGGGTGCGTCCCCACTTGCTGCGTCCAGCCGTCGTTCAGCAGGCCTCCGGGGAGGAACTTGCTCTTCACGTCCTGCATGTTCCGCTCCACTGGATCCAGCGAGCCGGAGATCTGCAGACACGCCTCAACCTCAGACATGCAGCTGACGCGCTCAGGCTCCGCCCACAGCCGCACCACTTTTCCAAACTTGTTTTTGTCAGGACATTTCTGTACTGGGGAGGACTATAGCAGAGCTCATGTGATGTCAGAGGAACTGACCAATCACAGAGAGCTCCCAGGCGCTTCACGCCATCATTTCAGATAAAAGGATTCTCCGTTAGTCAATGTTTACATTTCTGTTAAATCCAGATTGTTTATTGAAATGTTTCCTGAAGTGTTTCGGCCAATCAGAAGGCGTCCTGTGGGGAAGCTGGAGGGAGGGGGACGCACTCACCCTGACCACCTTCTTGTGCATGTCTGACACCTCGTCATACTCCAACGACAGCATGCTGGCCTGCATCAGCACCTCGAACCTGCAGTTCACACCGGTTAGCTGGTCATGGAAGGGTCACCAAACCTGCAGGAGGGGGCGGAGTCTCACAGCTGCTCCGTCTTCTCCAGCATCTGGGAGCAGCAGCTGCACAGGTAGAAAACCTCCGCCTTCTTGTGCAGGATCTCGCTGTAGTCCTCCTTCATGAGCTCGCTGAGCGAGGACAGACAAAAAGAACGGAGAACGTTGAGAACCAGAATGTTGGAGGTCAACCGACAGAAAGAACCTGGAAACAAAAACATCCATCAGACCAGACCAGACATTTATAGACGGGCGGGAGAAGACGAGCAGACGCCGCATGCACATGTGGGATCCACTCAGTGACATCGGTCTTGAATAAACTTTATTGAACAGCTTGGAGGACGTGGACAGAAGGGACTTCTGAGCTCTGGACTCACATCAGACCCCGGACTCCTTTCCGCACCAGTTCCTGGTAAACCAGCAGAGACTCCGAGGTTTTCCAGAGATGTCCCACGTCTCCTGCAAAAGTCTGAACAAACAAGAGTCACATGGTGGGGGAGCAGCCCGACACAGGGGTGGACTGAAGTGGACCGGAACCCAGCAGGGGAACCTGAAGTGCCCCCCCCCCTTGGGGAGTTGATGTACCTTAGCATAGCTGGCGTCCAGGTCCAGGTCATAGCGAGGCTGGACTTTGGGAGGACTGGCTGTGGAGACAAAAGCCGACAGTCAGCTGCCCACCGGGAATCCGGACCGGCTGGCCAAGACCTCCTCTGCTCTTACGGTCTTCAAAGATGAGTCCTACGGTGGCCACAGACTCGCGGCTGACCAGCATGATGGGGTTGTCTCTGGACGTCCTGGGGAAACTCTTGGCCTGCCTGTTGGGGTCCAGCAGGAGGCGGCGGCCTTCGTACAACAGCTCCTGGTTGTGCAGAGGGATGCTGGTCCTGCGGCACAGCAGCTCCTGGAACAGCGCCGCCCTGTGGACGGACAGGAAACCGCGGTGGTCACACACAGTAGCTACGGGTGCCACTGGAGGCGGGGCGGCGCGTCTTCTCACGTGTTGTACTCGTGGATGTAGATGTGGTGCAGGGTGGCCTGCTGCAGGCTGAAGATGTAAACCACGGTTCTGTGCAGGATGTCGTTGGTCTCTGCGAAAAACTGGTCGAAGCCCCAACACTTCTCCTGATCCGCCTCCAGGATGTTGGCGAGGACGGGGGTCAGCAGGCTCTGAAGACCCCTGAAGAAACATGGACATCCAGTCGGGTTCTAGACAGTCCTACGAAGTTCCATACGAGGATCCAGCCTCAGCGGACAGACCAGCAATAACAGACGGAGCGAAGCCACAGAGCCAGAACCAGAAAGTGGGTGTTCGCATCTTCAGGCTGACATGACTGTGTTGACATGGTTGTATGGAGATGTTCATGTCAACAAGATCGTGTTGAATTGATCTGTTGACATGATTGTTGATGTGTTTTTGTTGACATTGTTCGTTTGTTTCTATTGAGTCTTTATACAGTCGCTGCAACAACCCAGTTACCCAAGCTGGGATCAAGACAGTATTATCTTGTCTTAATATAGACGTTTTCTCGTTGACGTGTTCGTGTAGACCAGGGGTGTCAAACTCATGGTTCGGGGGCCACATTCAACCCGTCTGATCTTAAGTGGGCCGGACCGGTAACATAAAAACAAAATAACAGCATTGTTTTTGTTTATTAACTCAGTTGGAAAAAATGCCTCAACCAACATGGTAACCTAATCACTTATTATTACACATTCATTCACAGAGGCCAATGGATCTCAAATAAAATGAATTTCTCTTAAAAGAAAAAGGTCTATTCAGTTTTGTACTGACTGAATATTTTACATCTGACACTGAAGCAATCCCGATAATAAACTCAAGAGGGGCTGCGCAAAAAAAATGAAACACCCTGCCTAAAAAGAAAACTGTCCATTTTCCTGGAAAGCTCAGCAATCCACTTCTTTTTGACAACATTTTGGTCATTATTGTGTCATACTGATCATTCTTATAGCAACACAACAGCCTTTAGGCTCACAGGGAAACAAACTGCATCTTACCCAGAAGCAGAGCCGTTAGGATTTTACTTTTGGCACGCTTGGCACGGCGCAAGCATGATGTTTCACGTGTTTTGCTTTTCCTTTGCTCCCCCTAGTGGCAGAAGTGCGCATTTTGGTTATTTCTTTAAAAAATCATAACTCGCCACAGGAATGGACTAGAAACGTGCTTTCTTTTTTAAACATGCTTATGCTGTTTGCTCTTCATGTGTGGGCTGGACTAAACCACCTGGCAAGCCGCATACGGCCCGCGGGCCGTATGTTTGACACCCCTGGTGAAGACGTTTTTTCATGTCGTGTTCGTGTAGAGGTGTTCTCGTTGACGTGTTTATGTAGACGTTTTCTCGTTGACGTGTTCTCATTGTTGTGTTCGTGTAAAGGTGTTCTCGTTGACGTGTTCGTGTAAAGGTGTTCTCGTTGACGTGTTCATGTGGACGTGTTCTCATTGTTGTGTTCGTGTACAGGTGTTTTCGTTGACGTGTTCTCGTTGACGTGTTCATGTAGAGGTTTTCTCGTTGACGTGTTCTCATTGATGTGTTCGTGTAAAGGTGTTCTCGTTGACGTGTTCGTGTAAAGGTGTTCTCGTTGACGTGTTCATGTGGACGTGTTCTCATTGTTGTGTTCGTGTACAGGTGTTTTCGTTGACGTGTTCTCGTTGACGTGTTCATGTAGAGGTTTTCTCGTTGACGTGTTCTCATTGATGTGTTCGTGTAAAGGTGTTCTCGTTGACGTGTTCGTGAAGAGGTGTTCTCGTTGACGTGTTCGTGTAGAGGTGTTCTCGTTGACGTGTTCGTGTAGACGTGTTCTCGTTGACGTGTTCATGTAGAGGTGTTCTCGTTGACGTGTTCATGTGGACGTTTTCTCGCTGACGTGTTCGTGTGGACGTGTTCATGTTGACGTGTTCATATAGACGTGTTCATGTAGACGTGTTCAGGTTGACGTGTTCATATAGACGTGTTCATGTAGACGTGTTTTCGTTGACGTCTTCGTGTAGACGTGTTCTCGTTGACGTGTTCGTGTAGACGTTTTCTCTTTGACGCGTTGTCTTTGTCGTGTTCGTGCACAGGTGTTCTCGTTGTCGTGTTCGTGTAGAGGTGTTCTCGTTGACGTGTTCTCGTTGTCGTGTTCGTGTAGACGTGTTCTCGTTGACGTGTTCGTGTAGACGTGTTCAGGTTGAAGTGTTCGTGTAGAGGTGTTCTCGTTGACGTGTTCGTGTAGAGGTGTTCTCGTTGACGTGTTCGTGTAGACGTGTTCTCGTTGACGTGTTCGTGTAGACGTGTTCTCGTTGTTGTGTTCGTGTACAGGTGTTTTTGTTGACGTGTTCTCGTTGACGTGTTCATGTAGAGGTTTTCTCGTTGACGTGTTCTCATTGATGTGTTCGTGTAAAGGTGTTCTCGTTGACGTGTTCGTGTAGAGGTGTTCTCGTTGACGTGTTCGTGTAGAGGTGTTCTCGTTGACGTGTTCGTGTAGACGTGTTCTCGTTGACGTGTTCGTGTAGACGTGTTCTCGTTGACGTGTTCATGTAGAGGTGTTCTCGTTGACGTGTTCATGTGGACGTTTTCTCGCTGACGTGTTCGTGTGGACGTGTTCATGTTGACGTGTTCATATAGACGTGTTCATGTAGACGTGTTCTCGTTGACGTGTTCGTGTAGAGGTGTTCTCATTGATGTGTTCGTGTAAAGGTGTTCTCGCTGACGTGTTCGTGTAGAGGTGTTCTCGTTGACGTGTTCGTGTAGAGGTGTTCTCGTTGACGTGTTCGTGTAAAGGTGTTCTCGTTGACGTGTTCGTGTAGAGGTGTTCTCATTGATGTGTTCGTGTAAAGGTGTTCTCGTTGACGTGTTCATGTGGACGTTTTCTCGCTGACGTGTTCGTGTGGACGTGTTCATGTTGACGTGTTCATATAGACGTGTTCATGTAGACGTGTTCTCGTTGACGTGTTCGTGTAGAGGTGTTCTCATTGATGTGTTCGTGTAGACGTGTTCTCGTTGACGTGTTTGTGTAGACGTGTTCTCGTTGACGTGTTCATGTAGAGGTGTTCTCGTTGACGTGTTCATGTGGACGTTTTCTCGCTGACGTGTTCGTGTGGACGTGTTCATGTTGACGTGTTCATATAGACGTGTTCATGTAGACGTGTTCTCGTTGACGTGTTCGTGTAGAGGTTTTCTCTTTGACGTGTTCTCATTGTCGTGTTCATGTAGAGGTTTTCTCGTTGACGTGTTCTCATTGATGTGTTCGTGTAGACGTGTTCTCGTTGACGTGTTCGTGTAGAGGTGTTCTCGTTGACGTGTTCATGTAGACGTGTTCAGGTTGACGTGTTCATATAGACGTGTTCATGTAGAAGTGTTTTCGTTGACGTCTTCGTGTAGACGTGTTCTCGTTGACGTGTTCGTGTAGACGTTTTCTCTTTGACGCGTTGTCTTTGTCGTGTTCGTGCACAGGTGTTCTCGTTGTCGTGTTCGTGCACAGGTGTTCTCGTTGTCGTGTTCGTGTAAAGGTGTTCTCGTTGACGTGTTCATGTAGAGGTGTTCACGTTGACGTGTTCTCGTTGTCGTGTTCGTGTAGACGTGTTCTCGTTGACGTGTTCGTGTAGACGTGTTCAGGTTGAAGTGTTCACAGACGTGTTCACGTAGACGTGTTCTCGTTGACGTGTTCTCGTCATGTTCGTGTGAAGGTGTTCTCGTTGACGTGTTCATGGAGACGTGTTATCGTTGACGTCTTCGTGTAGACGTGTTCATATAGACGTGTTCTCGTTGTTGCGCTCGTGTAGAGGTGTTCTCGTTGACGTGTTCATGTAGAGGTGTTCACGTTGACGTGTTCGTGTAGACGTGTTCAGGTTGAAGTGTTCACAGACGTGTTCATGTAGACGTGTTCTCGTTGTGTTCTTGTAAAGGTGTTCTCGTTGACGTTTTCATGTAGAGGTGTTCACGTTGACGTGTTCGTGTAGACGTGTTCAGGTTGAAGTGTTCACAGACGTGTTCATGTAGACGTGTTCTCGTTGTTGTGTTCGTGTAGACGTGTTCTCGTTGACGTGTTCGTGTAGACGTGTTCAGGTTGAAGTGTTCACAGGCGTATTCATGTAGACGTGTTCTCGTTGACGTCTTCGTGTAGACGTGTTCATGTAGACGTGTTCTCGTTGTCGTTTTGTGTAGAGGTGTTCTCATTGACGTGTTTATGGAGACGTGTTCATGTAGTCGTGTTCGTGTAGACGTGTTCAGGTTGAAGTGTTCACAGGCGTATTCATGTAGACGTGTTCTCGTTGACGTGTTCGTGTAGACGTGTTCAGGTTGACGTGTTCATATAGACGTGTTCTCGTTGACGTCTTCGTGTAAACGTGTTCTGGTTGACGTGTTCGTGTAGACGTTTTCTCTTTGACGCGTTGTCTTTGTCGTGTTCGTGTAGAGGTGTTCTCGTTGACGTGTTCTCGTTGTCGTGTTCGTGTAGACGTGTTCATGTAGAGGTGTTCAGGTTGAAGTGTTCACAGACGTGTTCATGTAGACGTGTTCTCGTTGACGTGTTCTCGTTGTCATGTTCGTGTGAAGGTGTTCTCGTTGACGTGTTCATAGAGACGTGTTATCGTTGACGTCTTCGTGTAGACGTGTTCATATAGACGTGTTCTCGTTGTTGTGTTCGTGTGGAGGTGTTCTCGTTGACGTGTTCATGGAGACGTGTTATCGTTGACGTCTTCGTGTAGACGTGTTCTCGCTGTCGTTGTGTGTAGAGGTGTTCTCATTGACGTGTTCATGGAGACGTGTTCATGTAGACGTGTTCTCGTTGACATCTTTGTGTAAACGTGTTCTGGTTGACGTGTTCGTGTAGACGTTTTCTCTTTGACGCATTGTCTTTGTCGTGTTCGTGTAGAGGTGTTCTCGTTGACTTGTTCTCGTTGTCGTGTTCGTGTAGAAGTCTTCTCCTTTACGTGTTCATGTAGAGGTGTTCACGTTGACGTGTTCTCGTTGTCGTGTTCGTGTAGAGGTGTTCTCGTTGACGTGTTCATGTAGAGGTGTTCATGGAGACGTGTATTTGTTGACGTCTTCGTGTAGACGTGTTCATATAGACGTGTTCTCGTTGTTGTGTTCGTGTGGAGGTGTTCTCGTTGTCGTGTTCGTGTAGAGGTGTTCTCGTTGACGTGTTCATGTAGAGGTGTTCACGTTGACGTGTTCTCGTTGTCGTGTTCGTGTAGACGTGTTCTCGTTGTCGTGTTCGTGTAGACGTGTTCTCGTTGACGTGTTCGTGTAGACGTGTTCAGGTTGAAGTGTTCACAGACGTGTTCATGTAGACGTGTTCTCGTTGACGTGTTCTCGTCATGTTCGTGTGAAGGTGTTCTCGTTGACGTGTTCATGGAGACGTGTTATCGTTGACGTCTTCGTGTAGACGTGTTCATATAGACGTGTTCTCGTTGTTGTACTCGTGTAGAGGTGTTCTCGTTGACGTGTTCATGTAGAGGTGTTCACGTTGACGTGTTCGTGTAGACGTGTTCAGGTTGAAGTGTTCACAGACGTGTTCATGTAGACATGTTCTCGTTGTGTTCTTGTAAAGGTGTTCTCGTTGACGTTTTCATGTAGAGGTGTTCACGTTGACGTGTTCGTGTAGACGTGTTCAGGTTGAAGTGATCACAGACGTGTTCATGTAGACGTGTTCTCGTTGTTGTGTTCGTGTAGACGTGTTCTCGTTGACGTGTTCGTGTAGACGTGTTCAGGTTGAAGTGTTCACAGGCGTATTTATGTAGACGTGTTCTCGTTGACGTGTTCTCGTTGTCATGTTCGTGTGAAGGTGTTCTTGTAGACGTGTTCATGGAGACGTGTTATCGTTGACGTCTTCGTGTAGACGTGTTCATGTAGACGTGTTCTCGTTGTCGTTTTGTGTAGAGGTGTTCTCATTGACGTTTTCATGGAGACGTGTTCATGTAGTCGTGTTCGTGTAGACGTGTTCAGGTTGAAGTGTTCACAGGCGTATTCCTGTAGACGTGTTCTCGTTGACGTGTTCGTGTAGACGTGTTCAGGTTGACGTGTTCATATAGACGTGTTCTCGTTGACGTCTTCGTGTAAACGTGTTCTGGTTGACGTGTTCGTGTAGACGTTTTCTCTTTGACGCGTTGTCTTTGTCGTGTTCGTGTAGAGGTGTTCTCGTTGACGTGTTCTCGTTGTCGTGTTCGTGTAGACGTGTTCATGTAGACGTCTTCAGGATGAAGTGTTCACAGACGTGTTCGTGTAGACGTGTTCATATAGACGTGTTCTCGTTGTTGTGTTCGTGTGGAGGTGTTCTCGTTGACGTCTTTGTGTAAACGTGTTCTGGTTGACGTGTTCGTGTAGACGTTTTCTCTTTGACGCATTGTCTTTGTCATGTTCGTGTGAAGGTGTTCTCGTTGACGTGTTCATAGAGACGTGTTATCGTTGACGTCTTCGTGTAGACGTGTTCATATAGACGTGTTCTCGTTGTTGTGTTCGTGTGGAGGTGTTCTCGTTGACGTGTTCATGGAGGCGTGTTATCGTTGACGTCTTCGTGTAGACGTGTTCTCGCTGTCGTTTTGTGTAGAGGTGTTCTCATTGACGTGTTCATGGAGACGTGTTCATGTAGACGTGTTCTCGTTGACGTCTTTGTGTAAACGTGTTGTGGTTGACGTGTTCGTGTAGACGTTTTCTCTTTGACGCATTGTCTTTGTCGTGTTCGTGTAGAGGTGTTCTCGTTGACTTGTTCTCGTTGTCGTGTTCGTGTAGAGGTGTTCTCGTTGACGTGTTCATGAAGAGGTGTTCACGTTGACGTGTTCTCGTTGTCGTGTTCGTGTAAAGATGTTGTCGTTGACGTGTTCATGTAGAGGTGTTCTCGTTGACGTGTTCATGTGGACGTGTTCTCATTGTTGTGTTCGTGTACAGGTGTTTTCGTTGACGTGTTCTCGTTGACGTGTTCATGTAGAGGTTTTCTCGTTGACGTGTTCTCATTGATGTGTTCGTGTGAAGGTGTTCTCGTTGACGTGTTCGTGTAAAGGTGTTCTCGTTGACGTGTTCATGTGGACGTGTTCTCATTGTTGTGTTCGTGTACAGGTGTTTTCGTTGACGTGTTCTCGTTGACGTGTTCATGTAGAGGTTTTCTCGTTGACGTGTTCTCATTGATGTGTTCGTGTAAAGGTGTTCTCGTTGACGTGTTCGTGTAGAGGTGTTCTCGTTGACGTGTTCGTGTAGAGGTGTTCTCGTTGACGTGTTCGTGTAGACGTGTTCTCGTTGACGTGTTCATGTAGAGGTGTTCACGTTGACGTGTTCGTGTAGACGTGTTCAGGTTGAAGTGTTCACAGACGTGTTCATGTAGACATGTTCTCGTTGTGTTCTTGTAAAGGTGTTCTCGTTGACGTTTTCATGTAGAGGTGTTCACGTTGACGTGTTCGTGTAGACGTGTTCAGGTTGAAGTGATCACAGACGTGTTCATGTAGACGTGTTCTCGTTGTTGTGTTCGTGTAGACGTGTTCTCGTTGACGTGTTCGTGTAGACGTGTTCAGGTTGAAGTGTTCACAGGCGTATTTATGTAGACGTGTTCTCGTTGACGTGTTCTCGTTGTCATGTTCGTGTGAAGGTGTTCTTGTAGACGTGTTCATGGAGACGTGTTATCGTTGACGTCTTCGTGTAGACGTGTTCATGTAGACGTGTTCTCGTTGTCGTTTTGTGTAGAGGTGTTCTCATTGACGTGTTCATGGAGACGTGTTCATGTAGTCGTGTTCGTGTAGACGTGTTCAGGTTGAAGTGTTCACAGGCGTATTCCTGTAGACGTGTTCTCGTTGACGTGTTCGTGTAGACGTGTTCAGGTTGACGTGTTCATATAGACGTGTTCTCGTTGACGTCTTCGTGTAAACGTGTTCTGGTTGACGTGTTCGTGTAGACGTTTTCTCTTTGACGCGTTGTCTTTGTCGTGTTCGTGTAGAGGTGTTCTCGTTGACGTGTTCTCGTTGTCGTGTTCGTGTAGACGTGTTCATGTAGACGTCTTCAGGATGAAGTGTTCACAGACGTGTTCGTGTAGACGTGTTCATATAGACGTGTTCTCGTTGTTGTGTTCGTGTGGAGGTGTTCTCGTTGACGTGTTCATGGAGACGTGTTATCGTTGACGTCTTCGTGTAGACGTGTTCTCGCTGTCGTTTTGTGTAGAGGTGTTCTCATTGACGTGTTCATGGAGACGTGTTCATGTAGACGTGTTCTCGTTGACGTCTTTGTGTAAACGTGTTCTGGTTGACGTGTTCGTGTAGACGTTTTCTCTTTGACGCATTGTCTTTGTCATGTTCGTGTGAAGGTGTTCTCGTTGACGTGTTCATAGAGACGTGTTATCGTTGACGTCTTCGTGTAGACGTGTTCATATAGACGTGTTCTCGTTGTTGTGTTCGTGTGGAGGTGTTCTCGTTGACGTGTTCATGGAGACGTGTTATCGTTGACGTCTTCGTGTAGACGTGTTCTCGCTGTCGTTTTGTGTAGAGGTGTTCTCATTGACGTGTTCATGGAGACGTGTTCATGTAGACGTGTTCTCGTTGACGTCTTTGTGTAAACGTGTTGTGGTTGACGTGTTCGTGTAGACGTTTTCTCTTTGACACATTGTCTTTGTCGTGTTCGTGTAGAGGTGTTCTCGTTGACTTGTTCTCGTTGTCGTGTTCGTGTAGAGGTGTTCTCGTTGACGTGTTCATGAAGAGGTGTTCACGTTGACGTGTTCTCGTTGTCGTGTTCGTGTAGAGATGTTGTCGTTGACGTGTTCATGTAGAGGTGTTCTCGTTGACGTGTTCATGTGGACGTGTTCTCATTGTTGTGTTCGTGTACAGGTGTTTTCGTTGACGTGTTCTCGTTGACGTGTTCATGTAGAGGTTTTCTCGTTGACGTGTTCTCATTGATGTGTTCGTGTGAAGGTGTTCTCGTTGACGTGTTCGTGTAAAGGTGTTCTCGTTGACGTGTTCATGTGGACGTGTTCTCATTGTTGTGTTCGTGTACAGGTGTTTTCGTTGACGTGTTCTCGTTGACGTGTTCATGTAGAGGTTTTCTCGTTGACGTGTTCTCATTGATGTGTTCGTGTAAAGGTGTTCTCGTTGACGTGTTCGTGTAGAGGTGTTCTCGTTGACGTGTTCGTGTAGAGGTGTTCTCGTTGACGTGTTCGTGTAGACGTGTTCTCGTTGACGTGTTCATGTAGAGGTGTTCTCGTTGACGTGTTCATGTGGACGTTTTCTCGCTGACGTGTTCGTGTGGACGTGTTCATGTTGACGTGTTCATATAGACATGTTCATGTAGACGTGTTCAGGTTGACGTGTTCATATAGACGTGTTCATGTAGACGTGTTTTCGTTGAAGTCTTCGTGTAAACGTGTTCTCGTTGACGTGTTCGTGTAGACGTTTTCTCTTTGACGCGTTGTCTTTGTCGTGTTCGTGCACAGGTGTTCTCGTTGTCGTGTTCGTGTAGAGGTGTTCTCGTTGACGTGTTCATGTAGACGTTTTCTCGTTGACGTGTTCTCATTGTTGTGTTCGTGTAAAGGTGTCCTCGTTGACGTGTTCGTGTAGAGGTGTTCTCGTTGACGTGTTCGTGTAGAGGTGTTCTCGTTGACGTGTTCGTGTAGACGTGTTCTCGTTGACGTGTTCGTGTAGACGTGTTCTCGTTGTTGTGTTCGTGTACAGGTGTTTTTGTTGACGTGTTCTCGTTGACGTGTTCATGTAGAGGTTTTCTCGTTGACGTGTTCTCATTGATGTGTTCGTGTAAAGGTGTTCTCGTTGACGTGTTCGTGTAGAGGTGTTCTCGTTGACGTGTTCGTGTAGAGGTGTTCTCGTTGACGTGTTCGTGTAGACGTGTTCTCGTTGACGTGTTCGTGTAGACGTGTTCTCGTTGACGTGTTCATGTAGAGGTGTTCTCGTTGACGTGTTCATGTGGACGTTTTCTCGCTGACGTGTTCATGTGGACGTGTTCATGTTGACGTGTTCATATAGACGTGTTCATGTAGACGTGTTCTCGTTGACGTGTTCGTGTAGAGGTGTTCTCATTGATGTGTTCGTGTAAAGGTGTTCTCGTTGACGTGTTCGTGTAGAGGTGTTCTCGTTGACGTGTTCGTGTAGAGGTGTTCTCGTTGACGTGTTCGTGTAAAGGTGTTCTCGTTGACGTGTTCGTGTAGAGGTGTTCTCATTGATGTGTTCGTGTAAAGGTGTTCTCGTTGACGTGTTCGTGTAGAGGTGTTCTCGTTGACGTGTTCGTGTAGAGGTGTTCTCGTTGACGTGTTCGTGTAGAGGTGTTCTCATTGACTTGTTCATGTAGACGTGTTCTCGTTGACGTGTTCGTGTAGACGTGTTCTCGTTGACGTGTTCATGTAGAGGTGTTCTCGTTGACGTGTTCATGTGGACGTTTTCTCGCTGACGTGTTCGTGTGGACGTGTTCATGTTGACGTGTTCATATAGACGTGTTCATGTAGACGTGTTCTCGTTGACGTGTTCGTGTAGAGGTTTTCTCTTTGACGTGTTCTCATTGTCGTGTTCATGTAGAGGTTTTCTCGTTGACGTGTTCTCATTGATGTGTTCGTGTAGACGTGTTCTCGTTGACGTGTTCATGTAGAGGTGTTCTCGTTGACGTGTTCATGTGGACGTTTTCTCGCTGACGTGTTCGTGTGGACGTGTTCATGTTGACGTGTTCATATAGACGTGTTCATGTAGACGTGTTCTCGTTGACGTGTTCGTGTAGAGGTTTTCTCTTTGACGTGTTCTCATTGTCGTGTTCATGTAGAGGTTTTCTCGTTGACGTGTTCTCATTGATGTGTTCGTGTAGACGTGTTCTCGTTGACGTGTTCGTGTAGAGGTGTTCTCATTGTCGTGTTCATGTAGAGGTTTTCTCGTTGACGTGTTCTCATTGATGTGTTCGTGTAGACGTGTTCTCGTTGACGTGTTCGTGTAGAGGTGTTCTCGTTGACGTGTTCGTGTAGACGTTTTCTCTTTGACGCGTTGTCTTTGTCGTGTTCGTGCACAGGTGTTCTCGTTGTCGTGTTCGTGCACAGGTGTTCTCGTTGTCGTGTTCGTGTAGAGGTGTTTTCGTTGACGTGTTCATGTAGAGGTGTTCACGTTGACGTGTTCTCGTTGTCGTGTTCGTGTAGACGTGTTCTCGTTGACGTGTTCGTGTAGACGTGTTCAGGTTGAAGTGTTCACAGACGTGTTCATGTAGACGTGTTCTCGTTGACGTGTTCTCGTCATGTTCGTGTGAAGGTGTTCTCGTTGACGTGTTCATGGAGACGTGTTATCGTTGACGTCTTCGTGTAGACGTGTTCATATAGACGTGTTCTCGTTGTTGCGCTCGTGTAGAGGTGTTCTCGTTGACGTGTTCATGTAGAGGTGTTCACGTTGACGTGTTCGTGTAGACGTGTTCAGGTTGAAGTGTTCACAGACGTGTTCATGTAGACGTGTTCTCGTTGTGTTCTTGTAAAGGTGTTCTCGTTGACGTTTTCATGTAGAGGTGTTCACGTTGACGTGTTCGTGTAGACGTGTTCAGGTTGAAGTGTTCACAGACGTGTTCATGTAGACGTGTTCTCGTTGTTGTGTTCGTGTAGACGTGTTCTCGTTGACGTGTTCGTGTAGACGTGTTCAGGTTGAAGTGTTCACAGGCGTATTCATGTAGACGTGTTCTCGTTGACGTCTTCGTGTAGACGTGTTCATGTAGACGTGTTCTCGTTGTCGTTTTGTGTAGAGGTGTTCTCATTGACGTGTTTATGGAGACGTGTTCATGTAGTCGTGTTCGTGTAGACGTGTTCAGGTTGAAGTGTTCACAGGCGTATTCATGTAGACGTGTTCTCGTTGACGTGTTCGTGTAGACGTGTTCAGGTTGACGTGTTCATATAGACGTGTTCTCGTTGACGTCTTCGTGTAAACGTGTTCTGGTTGACGTGTTCGTGTAGACGTTTTCTCTTTGACGCGTTGTCTTTGTCGTGTTCGTGTAGAGGTGTTCTCGTTGACGTGTTCTCGTTGTCGTGTTCGTGTAGACGTGTTCATGTAGATGTGTTCAGGTTGAAGTGTTCACAGACGTGTTCATGTAGACGTGTTCTCGTTGACGTGTTCTCGTTGTCATGTTCGTGTGAAGGTGTTCTCGTTGACGTGTTCATAGAGACGTGTTATCGTTGACGTCTTCGTGTAGACGTGTTCTCGCTGTCGTTTTGTGTAGAGGTGTTCTCATTGACGTGTTCATGGAGACGTGTTCATGTAGACGTGTTCTCGTTGACGTCTTTGTGTAAACGTGTTCTGGTTGACGTGTTCGTGTAGACGTTTTCTCTTTGACGCATTGTCTTTGTCATGTTCGTGTGAAGGTGTTCTCGTTGACGTGTTCATAGAGACGTGTTATCGTTGACGTCTTCGTGTAGACGTGTTCATATAGACGTGTTCTCGTTGTTGTGTTCGTGTGGAGGTGTTCTCGTTGACGTGTTCATGGAGACGTGTTATCGTTGACGTCTTCGTGTAGACGTGTTCTCGCTGTCGTTTTGTGTAGAGGTGTTCTCATTGACGTGTTCATGGAGACGTGTTCATGTAGACGTGTTCTCGTTGACGTCTTTGTGTAAACGTGTTGTGGTTGACGTGTTCGTGTAGACGTTTTCTCTTTGACGCATTGTCTTTGTCGTGTTCGTGTAGAGGTGTTCTCGTTGACTTGTTCTCGTTGTCGTGTTCGTGTAGAGGTGTTCTCGTTGACGTGTTCATGAAGAGGTGTTCACGTTGACGTGTTTTCGTTGTCGTGTTCGTGTAGAGATGTTGTCGTTGACGTGTTCATGTAGAGGTGTTCTCGTTGACGTGTTCATGTGGACGTGTTCTCATTGTTGTGTTCGTGTACAGGTGTTTTCGTTGACGTGTTCTCGTTGACGTGTTCATGTAGAGGTTTTCTCGTTGACGTGTTCTCATTGATGTGTTCGTGTAAAGGTGTTTTCGTTGACGTGTTCGTGTAAAGGTGTTCTCGTTGACGTGTTCGTGTAGACGTTTTCTCTTTGACGCGTTGTCTTT
Source organism: Oryzias latipes (assembly GCF_053564925.1). NCBI lineage: Eukaryota > Metazoa > Chordata > Actinopteri > Beloniformes > Adrianichthyidae > Oryzias > Oryzias latipes. Next base: position 26,369,715 of record NC_136259.1, read on the forward strand.
GTCGTGTTCGTGCACAGGTGTTCTCGTTGTCGTGTTCGTGCACAGGTGTTCTCGTTGTCGTGTTCGTGTAGAGGTGTTCTCGTTGACGTGTTCATGTGGACGTGTTCTCATTGTTGTGTTCGTGTACAGGTGTTTTCGTTGACGTGTTCTCGTTGACGTGTTCATGTAGAGGTTTTCTCGTTGACGTGTTCTCATTGATGTGTTCGTGTAAAGGTGTTTTCGTTGACGTGTTCTCGTTGACGTGTTCATGTAGAGGTTTTCTCGTTGACGTGTTCTCATTGATGTGTTCGTGTAAAGGTGTTTTCGTTGACGTGTTCGTGTAAAGGTGTTCTCGTTGACGTGTTCGTGTAGACGTTTTCTCTTTGACGCGTTGTCTTTGTCGTGTTCGTGCACAGGTGTTCTCGTTGTCGTGTTCGTGCACAGGTGTTCTCGTTGTCGTGTTCATGTGGACGTGTTCTCATTGTTGTGTTCGTGTACAGGTGTTTTCGTTGACGTGTTCTCGTTGACGTGTTCATGTAGAGGTTTTCTCGTTGACGTTTTCTCATTGATGTGTTCGTGTAAAGGTGTTCTCGTTGACGTGTTCGTGTAGAGGTGTTCTCGTTGACGTGTTCGTGTAGAGGTGTTCTCGTTGACGTGTTCATGTGGACGTTTTCTCGCTGACGTGTTCGTGTGGACGTGTTCATGTTGACGTGTTCATATAGACATGTTCATGTAGACGTGTTCAGGTTGACGTGTTCATATAGACGTGTTCATGTAGACGTGTTTTCGTTGAAGTCTTCGTGTAGACGTGTTCTCGTTGACGTGTTCGTGTAGACGTTTTCTCTTTGACGCGTTGTCTTTGTCGTGTTCGTGCACAGGTGTTCTCGTTGTCGTGTTCGTGTAGAGGTGTTCTCGTTGACGTGTTCATGTAGACGTTTTCTCGTTGACGTGTTCTCATTGTTGTGTTCGTGTAAAGGTGTCCTCGTTGACGTGTTCGTGTAGAGGTGTTCTCGTTGACGTGTTCGTGTAGAGGTGTTCTCGTTGACGTGTTCGTGTAGAGGTGTTCTCGTTGACGTGTTCGTGTAGACGTGTTCTCGTTGACGTGTTCGTGTAGACGTGTTCTCGTTGTTGTGTTCGTGTACAGGTGTTTTTGTTGACGTGTTCTCGTTGACGTGTTCATGTAGAGGTTTTCTCGTTGACGTGTTCTCATTGATGTGTTCGTGTAAAGGTGTTCTCGTTGACGTGTTCGTGTAGAGGTGTTCTCGTTGACGTGTTCGTGTAGAGGTGTTCTCGTTGACGTGTTCGTGTAGACGTGTTCTCGTTGACGTGTTCGTGTAGACGTGTTCTCGTTGACGTGTTCATGTAGAGGTGTTCTCGTTGACGTGTTCATGTGGACGTTTTCTCGCTGACGTGTTCGTGTGGACGTGTTCATGTTGACGTGTTCATATAGACGTGTTCATGTAGACGTGTTCTCGTTGACGTGTTCGTGTAGAGGTGTTCTCATTGATGTGTTCGTGTAAAGGTGTTCTCGTTGACGTGTTCGTGTAGAGGTGTTCTCGTTGACGTGTTCGTGTAGAGGTGTTCTCGTTGACGTGTTCGTGTAAAGGTGTTCTCGTTGACGTGTTCGTGTAGAGGTGTTCTCGTTGACGTGTTCGTGTAAAGGTGTTCTCGTTGACGTGTTCGTGTAGAGGTGTTCTCGTTGACGTGTTCGTGTAGAGGTGTTCTCGTTGACGTGTTCGTGTAGAGGTGTTCTCATTGACGTGTTCGTGTAGACGTGTTCTCGTTGACGTGTTCGTGTAGACGTGTTCTCGTTGACGTGTTCATGTAGAGGTGTTCTCGTTGACGTGTTCATGTGGACGTTTTCTCGCTGACGTGTTCGTTTGGACGTGTTCATGTTGACGTGTTCATATAGACGTGTTCATGTAGACGTGTTCTCGTTGACGTGTTCGTGTAGAGGTTTTCTCTTTGACGTGTTCTCATTGTCGTGTTCATGTAGAGGTTTTCTCGTTGACGTGTTCTCATTGATGTGTTCGTGTAGACGTGTTCTCGTTGACGTGTTCGTGTAGAGGTGTTCTCGTTGACGTGTTCATGTAGACGTTTTCAGGTTGACGTGTTCATATAGACGTGTTCATGTAGACGTGTTTTCGTTGACGTCTTCGTGTAGACGTGTTCTCGTTGACGTGTTCGTGTAGACGTTTTCTCTTTGACGCGTTGTCTTTGTCGTGTTCGTGCACAGGTGTTCTCGTTGTCGTGTTCGTGCACAGGTGTTCTCGTTGTCGTGTTCGTGTAGAGGTGTTCTCGTTGACGTGTTCATGTAGAGGTGTTCACGTTGACGTGTTCTCGTTGTCGTGTTCGTGTAGACGTGTTCTCGTTGACGTGTTCGTGTAGACGTGTTCAGGTTGAAGTGTTCACAGACGTGTTCATGTAGACGTGTTCTCGTTGACGTGTTCTCGTCATGTTCGTGTGAAGGTGTTCTCGTTGACGTGTTCATGGAGACGTGTTATCGTTGACGTCTTCGTGTAGACGTGTTCATATAGACGTGTTCTTGTTGTTGTACTCGTGTAGAGGTGTTCTCGTTGACGTGTTCATGTAGAGGTGTTCACGTTGACGTGTTCGTGTAGACGTGCTCAGGTTGAAGTGTTCACAGACGTGTTCATGTAGACGTGTTCTCGTTGTGTTCTTGTAAAGGTGTTCTCGTTGACGTTTTCATGTAGAGGTGTTCACGTTGACGTGTTCGTGTAGACGTGTTCAGGTTGAAGTTTTCACAGACGTGTTCATGTAGACGTGTTCTCGTTGTTGTGTTCGTGTAGACGTGTTCTCGTTGACGTGTTCGTGTAGACGTGTTCAGGTTGAAGTGTTCGTGTAGACGTGTTCAGGTTGAAGTGTTCACAGGCGTATTCATGTAGACGTGTTCTCGTTGACGTCTTCGTGTAGACGTGTTCATGTAGACGTGTTCTCGTTGTCGTTTTGTGTAGAGGTGTTCTCATTGACGTGTTTATGGAGACGTGTTCATGTAGTCGTGTTCGTGTAGACGTGTTCAGGTTGAAGTGTTCACAGGCGTATTCATGTAGACGTGTTCTCGTTGACGTGTTCGTGTAGACGTGTTCAGGTTGACGTGTTCATATAGACGTGTTCTCGTTGACGTCTTCGTGTAAACGTGTTCTGGTTGACGTGTTCGTGTAGACGTTTTCTCTTTGACGCGTTGTCTTTGTCGTGTTCGTGTAGAGGTGTTCTCGTTGACGTGTTCTCGTTGTCGTGTTCGTGTAGACGTGTTCATGTAGAGGTGTTCAGGTTGAAGTGTTCACAGACGTGTTCATGTAGACGTGTTCTCGTTGACGTGTTCTCGTTGTCATGTTCGTGTGAAGGTGTTCTCGTTGACGTGTTCATAGAGACGTGTTATCGTTGACGTCTTCGTGTAGACGTGTTCATATAGACGTGTTCTCGTTGTTGTGTTCGTGTGGAGGTGTTCTCGTTGACGTGTTCATGGAGACGTGTTATCGTTGACGTCTTCGTGTAGACGTGTTCTCGCTGTCGTTTTGTGTAGAGGTGTTCTCATTGACGTGTTCATGGAGACGTGTTCATGTAGACGTGTTCTCGTTGACGTCTTCGTGTAAACGTGTTCTGGTTGACGTGTTCGTGTAGACGTTTTCTCTTTGACGCATTGTCTTTGTCGTGTTCGTGTAGAGGTGTTCTCGTTGACTTGTTCTCGTTGTCGTGTTCGTGTAGAAGTCTTCTCCTTTACGTGTTCATGTAGAGGTGTTCACGTTGACGTGTTCTCGTTGTCGTGTTCGTGTAGAGGTGTTCTCGTTGACGTGTTCATGTAGAGGTGTTCATGGAGACGTGTATTTGTTGACGTCTTCGTGTAGACGTGTTCATATAGACGTGTTCTCGTTGTTGTGTTCGTGTGGAGGTGTTCTCGTTGTCGTGTTCGTGTAGAGGTGTTCTCGTTGACGTGTTCATGTAGAGGTGTTCACGTTGACGTGTTCTCGTTGTCGTGTTCGTGTAGACGTGTTCTCGTTGTCGTGTTCGTGTAGACGTGTTCTCGTTGACGTGTTCGTGTAGACGTGTTCAGGTTGAAGTGTTCACAGACGTGTTCATGTAGACGTGTTCTCGTTGACGTGTTCTCGTCATGTTCGTGTGAAGGTGTTCTCGTTGACGTGTTCATGGAGACGTGTTATCGTTGACGTCTTCGTGTAGACGTGTTCATATAGACGTGTTCTCGTTGTTGTACTCGTGTAGAGGTGTTCTCGTTGACGTGTTCATGTAGAGGTGTTCACGTTGACGTGTTCGTGTAGACGTGTTCAGGTTGAAGTGTTCACAGACGTGTTCATGTAGACATGTTCTCGTTGTGTTCTTGTAAAGGTGTTCTCGTTGACGTTTTCATGTAGAGGTGTTCACGTTGACGTGTTCGTGTAGACGTGTTCAGGTTGAAGTGATCACAGACGTGTTCATGTAGACGTGTTCTCGTTGTTGTGTTCGTGTAGACGTGTTCTCGTTGACGTGTTCGTGTAGACGTGTTCAGGTTGAAGTGTTCACAGGCGTATTTATGTAGACGTGTTCTCGTTGACGTGTTCTCGTTGTCATGTTCGTGTGAAGGTGTTCTTGTAGACGTGTTCATGGAGACGTGTTATCGTTGACGTCTTCGTGTAGACGTGTTCATGTAGACGTGTTCTCGTTGTCGTTTTGTGTAGAGGTGTTCTCATTGACGTGTTCATGGAGACGTGTTCATGTAGTCGTGTTCGTGTAGACGTGTTCAGGTTGAAGTGTTCACAGGCGTATTCATGTAGACGTGTTCTCGTTGACGTGTTCGTGTAGACGTGTTCAGGTTGACGTGTTCATATAGACGTGTTCTCGTTGACGTCTTCGTGTAAACGTGTTCTGGTTGACGTGTTCGTGTAGACGTTTTCTCTTTGACGCGTTGTCTTTGTCGTGTTCGTGTAGAGGTGTTCTCGTTGACGTGTTCTCGTTGTCGTGTTCGTGTAGACGTGTTCATGTAGACGTCTTCAGGTTGAAGTGTTCACAGACGTGTTCGTGTAGACGTGTTCATATAGACGTGTTCTCGTTGTTGTGTTCGTGTGGAGGTGTTCTCGTTGACGTGTTCATGGAGACGTGTTATCGTTGACGTCTTCGTGTAGACGTGTTCTCGCTGTCGTTTTGTGTAGAGGTGTTCTCATTGACGTGTTCATGGAGACGTGTTCATGTAGACGTGTTCTCGTTGACGTCTTTGTGTAAACGTGTTCTGGTTGACGTGTTCGTGTAGACGTTTTCTCTTTGACGCATTGTCTTTGTCATGTTCGTGTGAAGGTGTTCTCGTTGACGTGTTCATAGAGACGTGTTATCGTTGACGTCTTCGTGTAGACGTGTTCATATAGACGTGTTCTTGTTGTTGTGTTCGTGTGGAGGTGTTCTCGTTGACGTGTTAATGGAGACGTGTTATCGTTGACGTCTTCGTGTAGACGTGTTCTCGCTGTCGTTTTGTGTAGAGGTGTTCTCATTGACGTGTTCATGGAGACGTGTTCATGTAGACGTGTTCTCGTTGACGTCTTTGTGTAAACGTGTTGTGGTTGACGTGTTCGTGTAGACGTTTTCTCTTTGACGCATTGTCTTTGTCGTGTTCGTGTAGAGGTGTTCTCGTTGACTTGTTCTCGTTGTCGTGTTCGTGTAGAGGTGTTCTCGTTGACGTGTTCATGTAGAGGTGTTCACGTTGACGTGTTCTCGTTGTCGTGTTCGTGTAGAGATGTTCTCGTTGACGTGTTCATGTAGAGGTGTTCATGGAGACGTGTATTTGTTGACGTCTTCGTGTAGACGTGTTCATATAAACGTGTTCTCGTTGTTGTGTTCGTGTGGAGGTGTTCTCGTTGACGTGTTCATGGAGACGTGTTATCGTTGACGTCTTCGTGTAGACGTGTTCTCGTTGTCGTTTTGTGTAGAGGTGTTCTCATTGACGTGTTCATGGAGACGTGTTCATGTAGTCGTGTTCTCGTTGACGTGTTTGAGTGCGTCTCACTTGGACAGACTGCAGGACACGGGCATCTCTGTGCTCCACTCAATCTTGCCGTTTTCGCTCTTCTGATGGCCTGAAATGGTCCCTGAAGGTTTCTCTGTGATGATCTTGTACCTGCACCACAAACACAAGAGTGAGGCGGGACCAACTGGAGCATTGACGGGGCGTCCCGCTCCGTCTTACATCACTTCCTTGTTCCTGCGCGGCCCCTCGAATGGCCTAAAGGGGAGGCTGCCGGTGGCGGCGTGGTAGAAGGTAACGCCGATGCTCCACAGGTCCACAGTGGCGCCGTACTTCTTCTGGTGGTCTTTCCTCAACACGGCGCGCTCGTACATGTCCGGGTGCTGCAACCACACCAGGATCTGTCAAAGGAGGTGGACGGCCACAGCGCGCCTGTGCAGGTGCGTCCCTCACCAGATACTCCTCCGTGCCGTACAAAGACACAAACTGCTCGTCGTCCTCCAGCTCCCGGGCCGCTCCGAAGTCCGTCAGCTTGTAGACGGAGCATCCGTCCTCCCCGATGACGCGCATGATGTTCCCTGGTTTGATGTCGCGGTGGACAATGCCATACTCTCTCAGGTGGTTCATACCTGCCACTGAGGTGGAGGAAGGCACAAACGTGTCTTCATCGCTGCTCAGATAACTTTAGGGAAACGGAGCAGGCGGCGTTCCCTCACCCACATCGTGAAGAACGATGAGGAACTCGTCCTCCGGGAGGCCGTAAGCGTTGGATGGCTCCTCCAGAACCGTGTAGAGGCTCCCGCACGGACAGTACTCCATCACCAGAACCTTATGGCGAGTGTTGGACTGCGGGGGGAGAGGGGCGTCAGCCGCTTGAATACCTGCGGTCAGTCGAGGTCTGAGAGCATCAGCACCCGCCCAAACACTGAGGGGGACACCGGGGAAGAAGCCCCAACCCCTTCAGGTTTTCCTTAAACTTCATGAACCACAGCAGTTCTTTATCTTCTGCCCAATTTAACAAGAACCAGCAGAACCAAGCCGGTTCTGGTCAGACTCTGTTATTAAACAAGAACATCTAAAACGCAGTGATGTGAAGTGGAGCGTCTGACACTGTGAACTCTGGGTAAAATGTCTCCCTCTGTTTAATTTGGTGACTGCTGTTGTCTTGGCCTTCAGAAGCACAGGGGGCAGCAGAGCCTCCTCTCATGGGTCGACCGTTGCCTGACGTCTGCAAATGCACTTAATAACAACCATAACAATAATAAAAGTTTAGAAGATAATCTCGCTCTGTGTCGGCGCTCTGCTTGTTTACAACGGACCGCATGATATCTTCTTCTATGGTAGTATGTCCAGACCAATCACTGTCTGACACGTCATCTGACCAACGGACAGCCAATCACATTAACCCTTGTGCTATCTTAGATGACCCCCCCTTCCATGGAGGTGTTCTCCCTACCATGACAAAGGTGGATAAAGGTGGAAAGATTTCATGTAATCCATGGACACCAGTGAAGATCACAAATCATTGAAGAAAAAAGGTTCAGAGCACTGTCTAGTGGGTCTAGATGACCCCACTCCTAATTTTAAAGTGCCTATGATAGAATAAAGGATAATGTGACGTCAGCACTACTCGAAGGACCCCTAACGGTTGTTGTAAGCCGATTGGTTATGGTACCTACACCTGGTTCTGGACGTGCAGAACCTGACCGTGGCGAGCCGTTGACACCCACCTCCTCCTCCACGGCGAACAGCTTGACGATGTTCTTGTGGTTGAGTTTCTTCAGGACCTCGAACTCCCTCATCTGGACGTCCAGCGGCCGCAGGAAGCTCAGGTTGTTGAAGACCTTGACGGCGTACAGGTCTCCGGTTTTCTGCGAGGAACGTGCACCAATCAGGACCAGCCGTTCACGCCTGTGATTAGGCCCCGCCCCCTCTCCTCTCCTACCTTGTGCCTCCCCCGGTACACGTTGGCCGTGGCCCCCTGACCCAGCAGGTCTGAGATCAACCACAGGTAATTGGTGGTACTCTGCATCCTGATCGGTGACGTCAGCCGCTCCTCAGCATCAGCTACTGAAAACGCAGAGGCCCCGCCCAATTCACTTCCTGGAAGCAAACCAAACAAAAACAATCAACACCGATGAGATTTGTTTGTGTTTTTCAGTCGCTGTCCAGTGACGTCACGCTGGGAAATTCCCATCGAGGCCTGAGACTTCAAAGGTTCCGCGCACGCGGCGTCACGATGCCACGGCAGGTGTCCGGTAACGGTTCGCTGTCGGGTTCGGTTCGTTTTCTGGCACAACCCGGGAGACCACAGCGGAAATCGGCGCGGTGACGGATTTAGCAGGACGGACCTCTGATAGTGGTTCGGTGTAAACCCCGGGATCGGTTCCGGCTTTCACTTACAGACATGAAATCTCGCGACGCCGCGGGTCGGAACCAAAACTCTCGACGGTGAAAGCTGCGCCATTCACATAAACAGCGAAAGGAAAACCCGAACCCGGACAGGGTTCCGTTCGTGGGAACACTAAGACACCGAACCGAACAGACACGAACACGGTTCCGAGGAACAAACTACATTTTTATTGTTTACTTCCTTACCGATTTTTCTGGGGCTCGAGCTCCCTTTTTCCGGTCTGCCTGGTCATGTGACTCTGGTAGACGAATTACTGCGTGCGCAAATGTGGGGGCGTGGTTAGGTCGCTCTTACGTCATAAAGAGGCGTTTGGGGACATAAAACCAAAGTTCGTTTGAATTTTTTAATTCGTTCATAACTTTTAGATTTATTTTGATAATAATAATGGATTGGATTTATCTGCGCTTTTCCAGACGCTCAAAGTGCTGACAGTGTGTCCATCATTCATTCATTCTTGGTGATGGTAGCTACTGTTGTAGCCACAGCTGCCCTGGGGCAGACCGACAGATTTTTTTTTTTTACATAAAGATTTTTTAAAATCTTGAATAATTTTCTGGTTTTACCCACAGCCTCATTTTAGCACCAATAGTCTTGTTTCTTTAATTAATGACAGATCACTTTAAATAGCTCAGCTGTTAGATGAGGTTTTTGGTCGATTTCTCCTGTTTTTCTTAAGTCGATTTTTTGTGCCAGAGAATTTATTTATGTTTGCATGTTCTGTTAGTAAAATTCTGTATAAATAAAGTTGACTTTGAAAAAGTGAGGATGAAAACTGAAACCTGGTTTGGTTTTCATTTCCAGTCACTGCAGGTTTGACTTTGATGCATCAGATTTTCATAAGCTTCTGTCCTTCAGCAGAAACCAGCAGAACCACATTTTAAACGAACCGGTTCCTGCGAGGAAGCAGCTCTCCGACTGGCCGGATCCAGACGTCCGTCAACGTCACTAAAAGAAAATCCGGTTGGTTTCAGAATCAGGATTCTACACGGTACATCAAACTGCTGAACGCCTCCGTTTTGATGTCATCACTAACGCTTCCTCAAAGTTACTCTTCAAACCTTCCAGTCGAAACGTCGTCCCAAACTCTTTTCCGGAGGAATCGTCCTTTCCTGGACGGTTTCTTGACGCGCCCCCAGCCTGACCACATGACCCGGCCCTCCACGGTCTGAGGTTTTCTCCAACAGCACCAACAACCACACAGATACTCCATGACAAGTTCAATTTATATTCAACAAAAGCAGAAAATAAACCAACATTTGACAGATTACAAGAGCTTATGGGAGCAGCTGGCGGGCTGTACAGGTCCATGTGGAGATCAGGTTACAGGCAGAACAACAGTCAGCAGGAATGAAGCGTCCACAAACGTCCGGGTGAAGCAGTCCAGGGTTTCCTCACACAGACAAAAGTGCTTTTCACCCAAAACCATCTCCCTTCCCGTCAGCCTTTTCATTCATCTTCAGTCTGTGCATCACTTCCAGTGCCTGGACTGTCTAACGGCGCCTCCCGCAGGCCCCAAAGGAGTCCGCACGTCAGCCGTCCTCTGCAGCACCACCGTTTTCAGTGTGGTTAGAATGAGGAGGTTTCTGCAGAAGCATTGCATGATGAAGCGGTCAGATCTGATCCGTCTTCTGTGAATCCAGAGCTCTGATCTGTGGACGTCCAAAGGCCTCCACGGAGCAGCTCTGCAGCTAAGCTAAACCTCCTGTCGGACCACGTCCTGTAAAGTGCAGTAATGAGACGTCCCGAAGGCCCACCCCGACAGGCTCCACCCCCTCTGGAAACCCGAGCTTCTAATAAAAACACGCGCAAACATTTGGAGCTTTTTCCAGAGCAGACGTGCAATGGAAATGCTCCGGAACAGAAAACCGTCAAAGGCGGGAACGTCAGACGGTTTCACGTCCTCCTACAGGAACTTTGGGACAAACGCATCTTTTCATGTAAACTTTGGCGTCTTAATGTGGAGCTTTCCTTCTGAAACACAGACAGATGTGTGTCAGACGTTGGATTGTCTGGCGTCATGCTGGTGTTTTTTCAGCACCCGGAGGGAAACTACTGCGAGCCCCGCCCACACGGCCCCACGCCCACCTTTTTGGCCCACGTGGGGACAGAAAAACCTGGATATGTTCAAGTGTTGGGAGATTGTCGCTGTACGTCTGATTCTGTAGAAAAATAGAGGCGATATAAAAAGGAATGAGAAACAATCAGACTGGTTTACAAGGCTCTTCTAGATAGCTTATAAATACGTTTATCTACACGCTTCGTGGTACAAAAATACTATCAGGTGGCACTGAAACCAAAAGGTGAAGCTGTTGAGGCACGAGGTCACCAACAGGACGAGGAGCCCAGCGGCGGCGCCGTCACGCGACCACCAAACTCACATTTTGGTTGCCGCTGCGCCGCTACGGTTCCTTCGTGCCGCCGTACGCCATGGTCTGGGGGGGGGCACGGCTCCATCTCCACTCTTCCTCGTACCACACAGTGTTCAGAAAAATGGATTCTCAACGTAGGCTGTCCGCCCCCTCAGGTTGTCATGGTAACCATGGAGCGGCGCAGCAATGGGTGTGGCCACCGCCTGCTCGGGCTGTTTTTGGCTTTGGAGAAATGGAACGTCTCGCTGCTTGGTGTGCTTTCTGTCCTTCTCCTGGTTTAAGGCAACTTATATTTGTCACGATTTTAATAAAACCTTTTCTTAAAAAATGTACAAATTTCTTAATACAAATCTCTATGGCGTCATCAGTAAACACTGTATAGAAAATATATAAATATGCTTTTCTCTTTTTCAAATGTACAAATGTCCTGCAGCTCCCCTTTCTCCCTTTTCCCTTTTTCGGTCCAACGCTCCTTCCAAGTTTGACCTCATATATGCACAATTGCTATTTACATAAAGGGGCGGAGCCGTGCAGAGAGCGGGCGGTGTGGCTCACGAGGAGTCCGTGCAGGGGGACGGCGGAGGCGGGTAGAGGTGGTGGGAGTAGCTGCGCTCGGTGAAAGGCGACGGCGGGCAGCTCTCGCAGTTCTCCTCCGCCGACAGGTACTGGCTGCGGGGCGTTGGCGGCGGCGGGAACGGCTCAGAGTCATAGTTGAGGTCGCTGGTGTAGCCCTTCGCAGCGCCGCTGGACTTGAGCGGCGCCCGGCGTCCCGGCGTGTAGTCGCTGTCGCAGACGTCCGTGCTGCAGGGCGTGGTGGGAGGAGCAAAGTGGCGGTAGGTGTACGGCCGGTAACTGAAAAAGAGGGAGACGTGGTAAAACAGGAAAAACACAACAAGCTGTCCTGACAAACAGAACCCCGGAGCAGCTGAACCGACCAGAACACGAGAACAGAACCACTGAGAAACCGCCGCAGACTAGATGGAGGGAGTTTGACTAAATGACTAAAAACAATCAGCATCAAACGCCGACGTTCACTTGGTGAAACAGCTAAACGAGTGACGATGATGAAGATCATCAGGCTCCAACAGCCACGAGTGGAAACCTGAAGTTCTGCTCAGTTCTGCAAGCGCTGAGGTTTTTGGCGAGGCGCACGGCGGCCTGTGTGGTCGGTCTGAATCATGATGGGTCCACTCAGGTCTGGATTCCAGATGAGCTCCTCCGCCCACACAAACAGAGCATCCATCAGCGGAGGCCCACAGACAGAACCACTGCTGACGTTACAGCCACTTGTTTTTATTCTCACTCTAGCAGTTTCGGATCAGAACCTAGAGAAGAACTAAATATTTGTTCTAGAGTAAGATGGACTCCAGGACGAACCCGTGGGAATCCAAACAAGCTGCAGCGAGCGCCTAAACCTGAACTGGGACTGGAGGTGCAGACGGACCTGTAGGATCTGTGGGTGGATGGGCTGTTGGAGGAGTATCCGAACTCCAGCGTGTACTGGGACCGGACCGTGGCGGGAGAGGGGGGAGGGTTCAGGATCTGAAAGGCAGAGCAGCAGGTTACCAAGACGTCTGTGAGGTGGTGGCGGCGGGGAGGCGTGTTGCGCCGGGCCTCACCGGAGGAAAGTAGGTGCCCTTGGTGCTGGACGAGCTGCTGGACGAGGCCCCGGTGACGTGGGCCCGGTCGTATGGCGGGCCGCTGCTCCCGCCCATGATGCTTAGGGAACCAATGACAGACTTCCCTCTGGTCATACCTGTGGACAGGTGAGGGCGAGTCATGTCAGGAGGAGGTGGAGCCTAAAAACGCAGAAACGAGGCGTCTGAAGCTCAGAGCGCGGTGCTCACCGGGCAGCGAGCTGGACAGCGAACTCGGATGTGGAACATATCCCAGCGGCACAGACGACGGCCCGTGGACCACGAAGTCGTTGGTGGTGACGGTCTCGCCGTCATCCTTCATTTGGGGACACAAGACGCGCTGACACACAAAATAGATGGCGCCCACCACGAACAAGGCCATGACCACGCCCACGATGGAGTTGATGGTGCTGTTGGTTGGAGGCGGCGGCTCCTCTGTTGGGTCTGACAAACATCAAAAAAACGTTTTAGTGGAGCCAACAGGAGGAAAAACAAACAAAAAAAAAACTTTTGGCATCCTCCCCCGTTAGCCCGTAGCCGCTGTTAGCATGTAACTCGCGTTAGCACACAGCCCCATTAGCACTTAACCCCCTGTTAGCGTGTAGCTTATTAGCTTATTAATATGTAGTATACGTTTAGCATGGAGCTAAAGTGTAGCTCCTGTTAGCATGCAGCTCCTGTTAGCATGTAGCACATTCACAGCAGAGGCGGAGCTTTAGGGAGGCGTGTCGCCATGGAGACTCACAGCAGCCGATCTCGTCAGAGTTGTCGCTGCAGTCCATGTTGTGGTCGCACTTCTTGTGCTTCCCGATGCACTGACCGTTGGAGCAGGAGAACTGATCGGCGGGACACCGGATCGGGACTGCGGACGCAAACATCAGAACATCTTAATCCAGAACCTTCTGAGCGGACCAGCGAAGTCCGGGACGGTCAAACAGCCCATCATGCCTCAGCACTTTGACGACCAGTGCTTTTCTGCCGGACCCCCCCGCCAGCCGCGCCCCGTCCTCGCCACTCTGCCCCGCTCACCTTCACACTTGTTCTCGTCGGAGCGGTCCTGGCAGTTGACCTCCCCGTTGCAGCGCAGGCTCAGGTCGATGCACTGGCGGCTGTCGCACTGGAACTCGTCCTCGGAGCAGACGGGGCAGTCCTCCTCGTCGCTGCTGTCGTCGCATTCCGAGTAGCCGTCACACCTCCACGTCTGCGGGATGCAGTCCACCTCGCCGGACGTGCAGGCGAACTGGTCCGGCGAGCAGGTGGGGGGCTCTGAGGACGACAGAAGGTGATGTGGGCGGTGCCGCAGAGCCCCGTCCGTGCGGGTCAGGGCGGCGCTTTACCTCCACAGGAGAGCTCGTCCTGCAGCAGCACCAGGTGGACGGGGCAGGAGCAGCGCGTTGTCCCGTCGCCCTTCACGATGCAGATGTGCGAGCAGCCGCCGTTGTCCCACGTGCACGGGTGTTTGCCTGCAAGGTCAACCAGGTTGAGGCCGCCGCCTTCGCACAACCATTTTGGTGGCGTGAGCCGGACTCACCGTAGTCCCTCATGTCCAGCTCGTGCACGGCGTGGATGTCGCTCAGGTAGGACACGCGCGCCTGCACCTTGGTGCGGCCGTCCCGCGTCATCTTGTCGATGCGTTCGATCATCTGCTGCTGCTTGTCGATCCAGTACAGATGGTTTCCGAACACGGTGAGCCCGACCGGCTGCAGGATGTTGGAGTCTGCGATCACGATCCGATTGGCTCCTGAAGGATTTAACAAAATAAAAGCACCGGGGAAGGAAAAACTTCAGGAACGGAGGCAACAAAAGGGGAGAGGAGCTGAAGGGGGAGGCGGGGGAGGCAAGAGGAGGAACAAGGATGCTCAGAATTATACAGACGGAAAAAAAGTTCTTCAGCGACCGGACCCAACAGAACGGAAGATTCCAGGGTCGGACGCTCCCCCGCGGCACATTCTCAGATGCCAGAGCCTCTGAGTGTAAACTGTTGACAGTTTCAATAAAGTTTTACGTCAGACAGCGAGGAGGGAACGAGCAGAACCGTCACAGATCATAAATCCAGACTTCACTGCTGTTTGCAAACGGCCACATGAAGCATCCTGACTCCAGCAGGAAGTGAGGATGAAGACTTCAAGAGATGAAGAAGCCAAAGCCCGGCGGCCAGGAACCAGCAGGTAGACGACGGATCTGATGAATGTGTGGAATGAGGGGCGTCCAACAATCCAAGACATGGAGCCAAAGGAAACCTGTTCCTCTCTGCTCCACCAACTTTACTCTGAAGGAAGTTTTATTTTGAAAAGCAGACCTATCTCTATGCATTCAGCAGATCCCACTGTGACCCAGACTCACCGGAAAGGTCGCTGCTCTCGATGCGCCGCAGGTCCGAGTCCACCCAGAACAGCTTCCCCACGTCATTGTCGATGGCCAGGGCGACGGGCTTCCCCAGCCCGCCGAAGAACAGAACCTCACGCTCGGTGCCGTCAAGCGCCGCCCGCTCGATCTTGGGGGAGCGGTCCTGCAGGTTGGTGAAGTACATGTACCTGTGGGACAGCAGGGGAGACGCTGCCTGAGTTTTCTGCAGGTACAGGTCCAAACGGGCCGGTCAGAACCAAACCAGAACTTTGATCTTTCCAGACAGTTCTGGAGTTCCAATGAACTGACGGGGAGCATGAAAGCGCAGGAGCGTGCACGTGCAAACAGAAAGGTCACTGACCCCCTCTCTGGGTTCACCACGATGGCCCGCGGTCGGTCCTGCTCGCCGTTCAGAACCACGCCCACCCTGCTGCCGTCCATGCGCGTCACGTTGATGACGTTGGTGGCCTCGTTGGTCCAGTAGATGAAGCGGCTGAAGATGTCAATGCTCAGGTCGTACAGCTGCAGAACCTGACCCGGTCCGATCAGGGAGCTGGACACCACCGTCGTGCACTGGAACAGCAAACACAAACGGGTCACAGGAGCCTGCGGGTCAGAACCACATGCTTCAGGTCTCAGTGCAAAGAGCCTGAAGTTCTCGGTCCAGGAGAGGAGACTCTGGAAATGTCCTCTTCCAAAAACCCAGATTCACACACGAGCGGTCCTCCAGAACCCAACGGGGTCCAAAAGTATGAATGAAGGAGTTCTGGTTGTTCCGTCAGAAACGGGAGAAGAACGTTTCAGGTCTGAGGAGAGGAAGCTGAAGTTCTCAGGAGAACAACCAAGAACTAAAGCGCTGAATGACCCGACCCGGGACGCTGACAGCGGTCGGTCATGTGACAAACACCTGGCAGGTAAAATGGCGCTTCAAGATGGCGACTTCTGACAAAAAGGTTTTCGATCTGTTCTCAAGAACCTTCCGCAACAGTCACAGCCAGACGTCGTCTCCAGACCGAGATCCGGCTGGTACAGCAACAGAACCGCCTCCGGTTCAGGCGTTGGCCTACCTGGTTGCCGTTCTCCTGAGCGCGGCGGATGAGGTTCTGCTTGGAGTCGATCCAGTACAGGTGTTTGTCCAGCGGGTCGTAGTCGATGGCGCGGACGTTCTTCAGGTTGTGGATGGGCAGGATGATGTCGGGGCTCTGCTGCTCGTCGATCACCATCCGGTTGATGGCCGACTTCTGGCTGAAGAGCAGGAAGGAGGTGGGGGCTGAAGGGGGGACAGAAGCGCCGGTTACACACCTGACCTCCGGTCCAGCACCAGAACCCTGAAACTGGGGCTCACCGCTGCAGGTCTTGTTGTCCTCGTTGAGGGAGAAGTGGGCGGGGCATCCGCAGACGAAGCTGCTGACGGGCACGGCGAGGCACAGGTGGGAGCAGTGCCCGTTGGTGGCGGCGCAGGCGTTCCAGCCGCCCTGTCTGGACGAGTGGAACACCAGGATGTCCATGACGTAGTCCAGGTGGCCCTGGATGAGGGTGCGGTTCTGCCCGCTGGTCTTGTTGGCCCGCTCGATGCTGCGCTGGCTCCAGTCCGTCCAGTAGATGTAGTCCTGGTACTGGGTGAGACCGAACGGATGTGGGAGGTCATCGGCGATCACCTCACGGTCCAGACCTGAAGAGAACGGCAAAGATCTGAACGCTGCACCTGGAACCGGCCCAAACCAAGAGTCCAGTTTAAAACCGAACCAAGACTGAGTTTGAACAAGTCTGGATCCGATTGAGTAGATTTAGTAGATTAGACTAAACCTGGTCCAGACTCTAGAACTAGTCCGAGTTCGGTCCCATAAGTCCAGTTCAAATTTGGATCAAACTTGTAAAACAGAATTTAAAATGTGTCCGGGTCTGAAGGAGTAAGCTCTGACCCGGTTCATGTCAGCAGGACCGTGTGGCCCAGACATGTTCATCAACCCTCTTCACTACAGCAGAGCAGCGGTCCTGGTCGAGAAAGCGGCTTACCCAGCATGTTCGAGGACTCGATGAGCGTGGTGTCCAGGTCGGTCCAGTACAGCCGCCGCTCCGCATAATCAATGGTGAGCCCGTTGGCCCGGCCCACGTTTCCCACCAGAGTAATGCGGCCGGTTCCGTCCATTGCAGCTCTGTCAATCTTCGGTTTCCCGCCCCATTCGGTCCAGTACATGTACCTGCAGAGAGCCGGGTCAGAACAGAACCTACAGTACCGCGGACCCGTCATAGACGGTTGCAGCGCTCACCCCTCAGCTGGATCCAGAGCCAGAGCTCGCGGGCTGTCCAGGTCCTTCCAGACCAGGACCTGCCGGTGCTGCCCGTCCAGTTTGGCCACCTCTATGCGGTTGGTGCCGGTGTCAGCCCAATAAAGGTTCTTCCCGAGCCAGTCCACCGCCATGCCCTCAGGATAGTCCAGGCCAAACTCGACCACGTGCTCCAGAGCGCTGCCGTTCATGAATGCCCGGCTGATGGTCTGCAGAACCACAGAGACTCGGGTCAGAACTGGGCTCCCTGGACAGACCAGGCGGCCCGCTCAGACGCTCACCTTCAGAGTGATGTCGGTCCAGTAGATCCGGTTGTCGGTGACGTCAAAGTCCAGCGCGGAGGCCTCCTTGACGCCGGTGAGCGGGATGGCCACGTTGTTGTTGTTGGTCTCCAGGGAGATGCGGCGGATGTCCGTGTGTCTGGAGAAGAGCAGGAAGGCCTCGGGGACGATGCAGGTCCGCATGTCGGCGATGAGCTCCAGCCCGATGGGGCAGCCGCACTGGACCCCCCGCGGCTTGTAGAGGCAGAGGTGGCTGCAGCCGCCGTTGCTCTCTGCACACGGGTTCGAACCTGTGAGGCGCAAAACCCACGTCACACATCAAACCCTCAGAGCCAGCAGAAAACTCCAGACCTAGAGGGGGGGTCCGCCACTCACCAAAGGCCTCGTGCACGAACGTGGCCTTCAGGCCCATGAGGTCGGGCAGCTGGTCGATGATGACCTCCCTCTCTGCGGTGCGTTTGTGGACGCGCTCGATGCTGCGGCGCTGCCAGTCCGTCCAGTAGATGTGGTCTCCCAGCAGCGTGAAGCCGAAGATGTGAGGGAGCTTGTTCTCCACCAGAACCCGCCGCCCGGTGCCGTTCACGTTCATCACCTGCACAAACAGCTTCTAGTGTCAGCACTGGACTGTGCTGGAAAAGTTTGACGTTCCAGGATCCAAGTGTCGGAAAACAACTGGAAACGTGCAGTTCAGCAAACGTCCACTGGGGACACTCTCCATTCATCCTTTGGGACTCGACCACCAAACCGCTGAGGCTCCTGGTATCAAATTATTCCCTCCATGCTCAGATGGAATATTAGTGACGATTATTTTACATCAGGATTTTTTTATCAACCTTAGGGATTTAGGGCGTGGCCTTTGAACCGACAGGTGACAGACAGCATGGATTAACGGTCTGGGTCCCAGCTATTTCACATTTTCATTAAGCTTTGTGATGTCACTTCCTGCCCAAATGCATCAATTCTGAACGGTAAATGGCGAGTCTTCATGGCAGGCTCAGAGTGCGTTACAGCCACGGCCCCGTTCACACGGAAACACACCGATGGCGGCTCAAAACCCCAGGTCAGACCACATGAACTCCCCACTTGTTCAGGTTCTAGTCATTTCTACACTGAGGTGACTAGACTGTCAGGTAAAGTCGCCAGCACACCTGAGAGGGGTTTCACCCAAACAGAAATGGACACATGTGCGTGTCAGATTTCCATTTTAGTCAAGATGAGTCGCTTTGAAACTGCAAAAGAAGGAAAATCCAGCAGAAAACCAGACCACGGTTCTGATTTAGCTCACTGTGGGAGGGGTCGAGTCACCAGTGCACCTCATGAAATAAATAACTAGAAATAATCAAAAAGAAAGGATGGTTTTAATGGGAAGTGAAGGTAACGGCGGCCTCTACGTCCATTACACCCCAAATAAGACACGCCCCTTTCATCTGGATCATTAACACCTGGTCGGTGGGCGGAGATCTGACCCTTAACCTCCTGCTCCTACCTGGAGACTCATTAGAAGGTTCTCTTTCCAGTTCAGATTTGAACTTTTTGAATCATTTTTCTGCTGTGCAGCATCCTGGATGACTATTCTGTCAACAATGAACAGACTCCTGGTGTCGACGGACGGCTACCAACAGGAATGTGTTTGGAATGACAGACGTTCATCCAGCTGGTGGTCACATGACTGCAGCTGCTTTGACTTTTCCACAAAAACACTTGGAGAAAATCTCCAGAAGTGAGAAGCAGCGGCAGAAAAAGTTGCGAGGCGCTCTGACAAAAACGCGTCTGTGCTGGGAGGGGCCTGGTGACCCCGGTCCCCTGTAATCACCTGAACACGCCAGGAATGAAAACACCTGCATTCCTGACGGTATCGGGCTCCAGCGGGCGACAGCCTCAGACCCAGAGCTGGCGGTCTGATCTGATCGGAGCTGAAGCACAGCCAGCCATGAAAAATGTCAGGAATCTGCAGAAGAGACCAGCCAGGCCTGGAATCGGCACGGCCCCCGTTCCCCATCCGCGCCGCGTGGAGCTGCGCCATTGGCTGCCGCCAGGACGGCCCCGTGTGGTCGCCCCCACCCTGAAAGCATCAGGAAGGCGGTGGGTAAATCTAAGACGCAGTTTCCATCCCGGGAGCTTCAGCCAGAAGGTCTCCGCTGGTTTGGACGCGGACCGCAGGGCGGCTTTCACATTCTGGTCTAAACAGGGCCCACCGCAGCTGCAGCGCACGCCGCAATCAGAACCAGATGTGGGCCTTCACCAGGAGAACTGGGTCCGCTGAGGAACAGAGGGGGGAGGAGGCCAGCAGAGGCCCCTCTGACGGGGGCCAAAGAAGGGGCCCTGCAGCCCCCGGAGGGAAGCCGAGCGGTAAAACCAGGAGCAGCAAACTGTCAGACCCGACTCACTATAGACGTGGTCCACATTCAGACAGAACCTCTGCTGACCCGCTCCAGTTTGGGACTGAAACTGTTCTGTACCGTTTGAGAGCAAACAAGAGAAACGGGTTTTTGAAGGACGGAGGAGAGAACCCAGGGATCGGAGAACCCAGGGATCAGAGAACCCAGGGATCGGAGAACCCAGGGATCGGAGAACCCAGGGATCGGAGAACCCAGGGGTCGGAGAACAGGGGTCGGAGAACCCAGGGATCGGAGAACCCAGGGATCGGAGAACCCAGGGATCGGAGAACCCAGGGATCGGAGAACCCAGGGATCGGAGAACAGGGGTCGGAGAACCCAGGGATCGGAGAACCCAGGGATCGGAGAAGCGTTCCAAAAACCTTCAGAACTTCCTGAGGCCTGAGCAGCGTTCCCAGCTACTAGAACCTGTTTAGTTGTTTCTCTCTCAGAACTCCACACCCGTCCTTCATTTCTGTCTCACCCTCAGGTGTGAGAGCCAGCGTGGGCGTTACCTGGACCTGAGCGGGCCGGCAGAGCGACGTCTCACCTCGATCTTGTCCGTCTTGGCGTCCCCCCAGTACATCCTCCCTTCGTGGTAGTCGAGCGCGAGGCCGTTGGGCCAGCCCAGGGAGGTGTTCACCATCACCACCCGCTCCATCCCGTCCAGATCGGCCCGCTCGATCTTCGGCACCTCGCCCCAGTCGGTCCAGTACATGTATCTGTGACACAGAACCGGGCTGCCTCAGATCCTCACATCATTGAAACTGGTTTTGCTTTAAAATGTCCCTCCAAACGACGAAACACTTTGGTTGTTCACCATCTGACCTAAAGGAGAACATCTGCCCTGCTTCATCGCCGACAGTAAAACTCTGACCCACATCAAAGCCAGACCCCATCCAAGTCTTGGACTCACCCAGCCACAGGGTCCAGAACGATGGCTCTGGGCTCGTCCAGGTCCTCGGAGATCAAGATCTTGCGCATGGTGCCGTTAAGACGAGTCACCTCGATGCGGTCGGTCCCGGTGTCGGTCCAGTACAGGTTCCGGGCGATCCAGTCCACCGCGATGCCGTCAGGATGGCTCACCTGAGACGTGACGATAAACTGGGCGTCGCTGCCGTCCAGCCGCGAGCGACGGATGGCCTTCACATCGTCATCCGTCCAGTACAGGTAACCCTCCACGGGGTCGTAGTCGATGGCGATGGCGTGACGGATGTCTTCCACCTGCAGCACCACGTCCGTAAAGTCTGGCGTGTCCAGAGAGATCTGCCGCAGGTCGGTCCGCCGAGCCAGCAGCAGCATCTGGGTCGCACCTGGGGAGGTGGAGGAGGACGGCGACAAGGAGGCGGCAGAGGAAGAGGAGGAGGTCAGCTGTCAACAAGAAAACGCTCCAAATGTGGAGATTTAAACACAAATGTTTCAGCCTTTGACCCAAATGAGAGTTTGGGTCAAACAGAACCCAGTAGCAGAACATCCATGAAACCACAAACAACCTGTGGGTCAAACGATTAGCACAAACATTTCAATCGACCCCCCCACACACACAGAGAAGATGACCCCCCCTCACCGTCTCTGCAGGTCCTCCCGTCCTCCAGCAGCTGCACGCCGGTGGGACAGGCGCACCGGAAGAAGGGGCTGGACGGCGCCAGCAGGCACAGGTGGGAGCATCCGCCATTGTCCCGGGAGCAGGGACTGTTGACCGCTGCAGACACAGACCCCCCCCACATCACTCGGCTGCAGACACAGACCCCCCCCACATCACTCGGCTGCAGACACAGACCCCCCCACGTCACTCGGCTGCAGACACAGACCCCCCCACGTCACTCGGCTGCAGACACAGACCCCCCCACGTCACTCGGCTGCAGACACAGACCCCCCCACGTCACTCGGCTGCAGACACAGACCCCCCCACGTCACTCGGCTGCAGACACAGACCCCCCCACGTCACTCGGCTGCAGACACAGACCCCCCCCACATCACTCGGCTGCAGACACAGACCCCCCCCACATCACTCGGCTGCAGACACAGACCCCCCCACGTCACTCGGCTGCAGACACAGACCCCCCCCACGTCACTCGGCTGCAGACACAGACCCCCCCACGTCACTCGGCTGCAGACACAGACCCCCCCCACGTCACTCGGCTGCAGACACAGACCCCCCCACGTCACTCGGCTGCAGACACAGACCCCCCCCCACGTCACTCGGCTGCAGACACAGACCCCCCCCCACGTCACTCGGCTGCAGACACAGACCCCCCCATGTCACTCGGCTGCAGACACAGACCCCCCCCACATCACTCGGCTGCAGACACAGACCCCCCCCCACATCACTCGGCTGCAGACACAGACCCCCCCACGTCACTCGGCTGCAGACACAGACCCCCCCCACATCACTCGGCTGCAGACACAGACCCCCCCCCACATCACTCGGCTGCAGACACAGACCCCCCCACGTCACTCGGCTGCAGACACAGACCCCCCCACGTCACTCGGCTGCAGACACAGACCCCCCCACGTCACTCGGCTGCAGACACAGACCCCCCCACGTCACTCGGCTGCAGACACAGACCCCCCCCACGTCACTCGGCTGCAGACACAGACCCCCCCACGTCACTCGGCTGCAGACACAGACCCCCCCACGTTACACGGCTGCAGACACAGACCCCCCCACGTCACTCGGCTGCAGACACAGACCCCCCCCACGTCACTCGGCTGCAGACACAGACCCCCCCACGTCACTCGGCTGCAGACACAGACCCCCCCACGTCACTCGGCTGCAGACACAGACCCCCCCCATGTTACACGGCCCCTCCTGCTGGGAGCATTTCACAGACCCTCTCCTCAGATCTTAGCAATCTCAGCGTTGGCCAGGAAACAGAAACTAAAATGTCACAAAGTCAGGCTCGGTCCTTACTGCACATGTGCAGTTACCAGGGCTGGCCTGCCCCACCATGTGCTCGTTTTCTTCTTCTTCTGTTTTGTTTGATGGCAGTTCGGTCCCCAGCGTACGAGGATACCGACACAGACACGTGTTGTTCACAAAGATGTTTTACTTTTAGATGCACTTTAGTTCATGGATTTTATTCCTGGTCATTTATTTGGAAAGCAGTTTAAGTCTAATATAACTTAAAGGAAAGTTTCTAGCTACTTGAATTTTTGTTTTCTGGGAGAATTTTATTTTTGTTTCCACCACATTTGCACTAAATGGTGTCATTTATTTTTAAGAAAGACACTATAATTTGTTCACAGAATATCTGATTCACAGCTAGTTTTGTAAATAATAGCCATGGTTTTGTTTTTCAACAGTTAGTACCAATGTGTCTGGCAGCTACTTGACTGCAGTAGTTTAGTACTAAATAATGGCTGCTGTTCATGTTAACTATTGTTTAAACCAAACTTTACAGATATGTCCAAATGAAAATTGTCATTTTGTCAAAGACAGAGTATTACTGATTTCAGAAATGTTAAACAGAAGTCTGTTATTCATTACACCAAATAGGACACAAGTTGTTCATTATTATTGTGTTTAAAAACTAAAAAATAAATGGGGAAATATTTTCCAAAAAACAGTTTTTGAAGTTCTTCTTTCTTAAAGTTTGATATATCGTGAGTTGTTAGAGACGATATATATCGATTATCACAATATCACCATGCCGTGATAGTATCGTATCGTGAGGCACCCAGTGATTCCCAGCCCTAGTATCCGGTAACAGCTCGGACAGAGCTGCTGGGAAATGTTACCGATGATTCAAGCGGCTTTACTGTCTCGATGTTGGCGAAGAGAAGAAGTGACGTAACGTTCACACATGGGGGGCACAGATCAACCCACAAAATTAGCACCAGCAGAAGCCCCGCTACTCTGGGTGTCACATTCTGTTCACGTGACGTCTGTGCCCTGTTTTGGTTACACCTGTGCAAAATTACAATATCACTAGTATGGAGGTGGGGGCCCACGGCGGGAAATGTGACCTTTAACGGGAAAAATTCTCGTTTATCATCCAATAACCTTTGTGGAAGACCTGAAGGTCAGACGTGACCTCTGAGCGCCAGGACTGACCTTCAGGACGACGTCACCTGGATGAACCTTCAGACACTAGAACGTTGCTCAAGAACCCACTAGGTAATGTAAAGGAAACAGAAAATAGGGGGGCGGGGCCGGTGAAAGGTCACTCACAGACGGGCTGTCTCCGGGGGCTGAACACGTGGATGTCCATGGGGGAGAAGATGTTGGAGTGCACGGTGCGCTGGCCCCTCCCCGTCTCCTTGGTACAAGAGTGGATGGAGTGGGTGTTCCAGTCGGTCCAGAAGAGCGTGGACTCGTACAGCGTGAGGGCGAAGGGGTGAGGAAGCTCGTCTTTAACCACCACCTCCCTGTGAAGAGCAAGAACACGGAATTGAATCAAGCAGTGGAAGAGTGTGGGGTGGGGGGTCGGGATGGGGTCAGAACCTGTGGGATCCGTCCAGGTTGGAGCGGTGGATGAAGTTGAACTTGGCGTCTGCCCAGTACAGCTTCTGCTGGCTGTAGTCCAGCGTCAGCCCGTTGGGCCAGTAGATGTCTTTGTGGATGATCATGGAGCGGTTGGTGCCGTCCATCCCCGCCCGCTCGATCTTCGGGACCTCCCCCCAGTCTGTCCAGTACATGAACCTGACGGAGCAGAGGAGCATCAGAGGACGGGACCAGAACAGTATTATGGGATGTCTGACCATAATACTGGCCATTTAAAACCCAGCAGAACAAACTCCAACCACGACACCGGTCTGAGCGTCCTGAACCCATCTAAGGCTTTGAGACTCTTCCAAACCAGGACCAAACCCAAACCTGACGGCGACCCCATCCACTCATCATCCTGGACTCCAGCGAACGTTGAGGAAATGAGCAAAGCTCAGACAGAATTTATCAAATAAGAACCAAAGTATTTAAATATTTGAAATCAGAAACAGAACATCTGAATCGGATAAACTTTTTCATTCTTTCAACATCTTCTTCACAAGCCTCATTAACCAGATGCCTCAACGAAAGTAGGCGGGGCCTGCAGGCCCCCCATGTCCAAATTATTTGACAGATTTTATGTAGCCCGCTTTCAAGTGGTAGGGGTGTGGCCTTAAACCAAGCTCATTCCAGATTTGTGTGAATGGTTGCCATAGAAACGATGACTCAGACCAACTAGGACCCAGCACTGCTTACAGACGACTGCTGGCTCCAACATGGCGGCATCCATATCATTTAAAAAGTGGCATCTGAATTTTCTACGGGCGAAGTCACAATCACTCGGTCCATTCAATGGTTCAGCCCAAAAAACTACAAAACACACATGGGCTGGTGCCATGTGACTCTGGGAGGGGGTGGGCGCCTGAACCGTCCATCATCAGGTCATAGAACAGCCCCTCAAAAAAGGGGAGGAGCCTGTGCTTGTGCAGGAGACTGAGTGACAGCAGCTGGTTGGTTGGGAACGACGTCACACGATTGTGACTGTAAGCTTCAATCATAAAAAAGTAGCTCCAGAATCCAAAACTTAATTCTATTTTCTCCATTAGTCAATTCAATTTTATTTGTTTAGCCCAAATTCACAACAACAACAGTCGTCTCAATGGTTTCGTATCGGTAATTGAAAAAGTTAAACATGAACTCAAAAGGATCATGAATACAAAGAATTCAATAGGAAAATACTAAACTGGACATTCCTGCCCTTAGACCCCCCCTCTCTGTGAGGAAAAACTCCTAAAAAAACGGATTCTGGAAAAAGGAAGAAACCTCAGGGGGGTCCGCATGAAGGAGGGATCCTCCCCCAGGACGGACAGGTGATTTACCAGAATTAACTTATCTAACTCTACAACTACATATTTAAAGTCCAGCAGACGAGCTTCATCCAGATGGAGTTGGGGGGACAGTCGGGGGTGTGAGTCGAGCCGGAGACAGGATCCACATCCAGGTGTAGGAGCAGGAGCAGAGACCAGGTACTCGGTCAGGAACTGGAGCACGGATGACGGTTAGCTTGAATGAATTGATTTAGTGTTATAAAATCTGCTCCATAGAAAAGCGAAAGTCCTTCTGAAAGGTTCGCTAAAGCGGGTCAGAACCGTGGTCCTGATCCAGCTGCTGCTGCAGCGCTCACACAGAGACAACCACCTCCCAGCAGCTGCTGGTTGGGTTCTGGACCGGTCCCTGAACCGTACCATCAGCGCCCTGGACCGAGTCCAGGCGTGCAGAGCGCGGCAGAACAAAGCCGCTTTGTGCCGCCCCCCCAAGCATTCATCGCCGCGGCTGAGCCGGGTCCACGTCTGCCTTGAACATTTCAAACACAACATATGATTTCATTGTACTCTAATAGACGCATAATAGAATCTTTATGTAACCGTGGAACCTGCAGTTTGAGCTTTCCTTACTGTTGAAGGGTTTCGGTAATAATCCATTGATGAGAACAGCTGAGCTCCTCCGACGCACAAACACCGGGTTTTTTTGTAGGGCGCCACGATACGAGGAAAACTCGCCATATTAGTGATCAATATTGCGATGAAGACATAAGTTGTGATACATGAACAGCAAAACATCTACATAGATCATTTCCATTTGACTTACAGCTTCATTTAAATTAGAGTTAACATCACTTATTCTCCAAATGAACCTCGTCTACATAGGAGGCGGGAATCTGACATCAAAGGGCTCCATCTGATTGGTCGAATGCATCGATTGTTTCAGCACATTTAAGGGAAACATTGATCATAATTCATGTCTTCTGTGATCTGCGTATTGCACAGCGTGAAAACGATTCATTGGTGACTTATTGTGCAGGAACATGCTGTGGGACTGCTGTTCACACTGACCAGAGACACACAACAAACTGAGAGACACAACACACACACACAATTACAACAAACACACACAGAAACTCAGAGACACACAACAAACACACACAGAGACACAACAAACACACACAGAGACACAACACACACACACACAATTACAACAAACACACACAGAAACTCAGAGACACACAACAAACACACACAGAGACACAACAAACACACACAGAGACACAACAAACACACACAGAGACACAACACACACACACAATTACAACAAACACACACACACACACACACACGCACACACAGAAACTCAGTGACACACACACAAACTCAGACACACAGAGACACAACACACACACACAATTACAACAAACACACACACACACGCACACACAGAAACTCAGAGACACACACACAAACTCAGACACACAGAGACACAACACACACACACAATTACAACAAACACACACACACACACAAACTCAGAGACACACACACACAAACTCAGACACACAGAGACACAACACACACACACACAATTACAACAAACACTCACACACACACAGAGAAACTCAGAGACACACAACAAACACACACAGACAACACGCACACACAGAAACTCAGAGACACACACACACAAACTCAGACACACAGAGACACAACACACACAGAAACTCGGGAACACAACAAAAACACACACAGACACTAAAACTCAAATACACACAACAAACACACACAGAGACAACATGCACACACAAACTCTGAGACACACAACAAACACAAGCAACACACACACACAAACTCGGACACACAGAGACACAACAAACTCAGAAACTCAGACACACAACGAACACACAAAGAAACTTGGGAAACACAACAAACACACACACAGACACAACACACACACAATTACAATACGCACACACAGAAACCCAGACACACAACAAACAGACACAACACACACGCACACACAGAAACTCAGAGAAACACAACACAAACACACACAGGCACAACACGCACACACAGAAACTCAGAGACACACAACAAACACACACAGAGACACAACAAACACACACAGAGACACAACACACACACACACAATTACAACAAACACACACAGAAACTCAGAGACACACAACAAACACACACAGAGACACAACAAACACACACAGAGACACAACAAACACACACAGAGACACAACACACACACACAATTACAACAAACACACACACACACACACACACGCACACACAGAAACTCAGTGACACACACACAAACTCAGACACACAGAGACACAACACACACACACAATTACAACAAACACACACACACACGCACACACAGAAACTCAGAGACACACACACAAACTCAGACACACAGAGACACAACACACACACACAATTACAACAAACACACACACACACACAAACTCAGAGACACACACACACAAACTCAGACACACAGAGACACAACACACACACACACAATTACAACAAACACTCACACACACACAGAGAAACTCAGAGACACACAACAAACACACACAGACAACACGCACACACAGAAACTCAGAGACACACACACACAAACTCAGACACACAGAGACACAACACACACAGAAACTCGGGAACACAACAAAAACACACACAGACACTAAAACTCAAATACACACAACAAACACACACAGAGACAACATGCACACACAAACTCTGAGACACACAACAAACACAAGCAACACACACACACAAACTCGGACACACAGAGACACAACAAACTCAGAAACTCAGACACACAACGAACACACAAAGAAACTTGGGAAACACAACAAACACACACACAGACACAACACACACACAATTACAATACGCACACACAGAAACCCAGACACACAACAAACAGACACAACACACACGCACACACAGAAACTCAGAGAAACACAACACAAACACACACAGGCACAACACGCACACACAGAAACTCAGAGACACACAACTAACAAATACAACACACAGAAACTCAGACACACAGAGACACAACACACACTTGTATGATTGATCAATCAGGGGATTGATCAACATGTTTTGATCAGATCCCCATCAGAACCAGAGAATCCCAGAAACTTTGGAAAACCTTCCAGATCAAAGTCCATCCGGCCTGACCGGACCCTCAGAACCACCTGTTGGACCGGTCCTGTTCTAGTGCCGGTAGCTCTCTGAGACGTTATCTGACAGAGGATCAAAGACGGAAAGCCGTTCCGTGAACAGAGAGGAGGCGGGAAAACAGCGGCGGGGGGGGGGGGGGGCACATTTAAAGATATGATTGAATCCGTTATCGGCTGCTTTTATCTGAGTCCTAATGGATTTACAGCTCCTCCCTGGGGGAGACGCTGGGAGCACAGCAGAGCTGCTGATGAAGGACAGGAGGAGGAGGAGGAGCAGCGCTGAAGGATGTCAGAGCAACGTCGGCCGCAGATGAAGCTCAGCAGGTGGAGGCCGGTTGAAAATAAACTGCGGCTTCATTTTACGGTGCGTCCCGCTGGACTTCCTGATGCAGAGGAGCAGGGAACCCTCCGTTTTCCCGCTTTTCTGAACCGACAAACGCGGCGCCGGAAAACCCAAACACTTTGACCTCCTGGATCAGAACCAGGGATGTTCCAGTAGAAACCACTGGAGCATCTCTGGTTCTGAGGATGATGACGTCCATGATGACCTCATCATCCTTTAAGTTCAGGCTTCTCCTCAGAGCAAAGACGTGATGAAGAGGAATTGCAGTGAAGATGAAGATCATGCATCTGCAGAGCTGAAACCACAGCAGGAGCCGCTCTGGAGCCGCGTCTCCACCTCAGAGGGTCTGAACCCCCATCAGGATTCCAGACTGAAACCTGCTGCCTTTCCTGCTCCAAATCCTCTGCCTCCCCCAGTGCATTCTGGGAAACATTGGCTTCAGACAAGACGCACACAGAAAGACCCAGACAGGACTCACCCTCGCTCTGGATCCAGGGCTATGGCTCTGGGCTGGTCCAGCTCCTGCCAGAACAGAACCTTTCTCAGAGACCCATCCAGCTCCGCGACCTCGATCCGATTGGTTTCTGAGTCTGTCCAGTAAAGTTTGCTCCCCAACCAATCACAGGCCAAGCCGTCCGGGGAGGCCAGACCCTGCACCACCGTCTGGACCGGACTGGCGCCCGACTGGTTGAAGAACGTGCGTTTGATGGCCTCTTCGCTGACGTCGCTCCAGTAGATGAGGCCCTGAGAGTAGACGTAATCCACGGCGGCGGCGTCCTCCAGCCCGCCCACCACCACGGTGTCGTTGGCCTTCTCGTGGGCGGTGTCCACCAGGCGGAGGTCCCGCCGGTTCGCGTACAGAAGCAGCGGCTCGCCTGCAACTACAAACAAGAAGAACCGCTCAGGAACGGCCACGGAACCGACTGCACAGAAACGGACCAGCAGAACCCCACGGATGTCAGGGGTCCGGCCCAAGACGGAGGCAGGTTACCGCGGTAACAAATTCAGGTACACAATGATGCTGTTCCCCTTCTATTTAACCCCCCCCCCCAACACGGGTCTGTTCTGGATTCAATGACTCAGATCAGACCTGCAAACATTTCTGGTCTTTTGGACGCAGGTCCACCTGTCATCATCTGGATCAGCGGTTCTGTAAAAACTACTTTCCTCCAAAACCCGTTTGGAACTGCTGTCGAATTTTTCAGTTTTCCTGGTTCTGTTCTGAGTTCTGTTCTCACTGGGAAACCCTTCCTGGGGGGTTATGCAGACGGCTGCTTCGGCCCAAACCCGCAATATGACCACTCAGCTGCTACAGGATCCTGACGCTCTGGGTCAGAAACCAGGATCCTGCACCTTTGGGTCAGAAACCAGGATCCTGCAACTCTGGGTCAGAAACCAGGATCCTGCAACTTTGGGTCAGAAACCAGGATCCTGCAACTCTGGGTCAGAAACCAGGATCCTGCACCTTTGGGTCAGAAACCAGGATCCTGCACCTTTGGGTCAGAAACCAGGATCCTGCAGTTCTGGGTCAGAAACCAGGATCCTGCAACTCTGGGTCAGAAACCAGGATCCTGCACCTTTGGGTCAGAAACCAGGATCCTGCACCTTTGGGTCAGAAACCAGGATCCTGCAGTTCTGGGTCAGAAACCAGGATCCTGCAACTCTGGGTCAGAAACCATGATCCTGCACCCTTGGGTCAGAAACCAGGATCCTGCAACTCTGGGTCAGAAACCAGGATCCTGCACCTTTGGGTCAGAAACCAGGATCCTGCAGTTCTGGGTCAGAAACCAGGATCCTGCAACTCTGGGTCAGAAACCAGGATCCTGCAACTCTGGGTCAGAAACCAGGATCCTGCAACTCTGGGTCAGAAACCAGGATCCTGCAACTCTGGGTCAGAAACCAGGATCCTGCACCTTTGGGTCAGAAACCAGGATCCTGCAGTTCTGGGTCAGAAACCAGGATCCTGCAACTCTGGGTCAGAAACCAGGATCCTGCAACTCTGGGTCAGAAACCAGGATCCTGCACCTTTGGGTCAGAAACCAGGATCCTGCACCTTTGGGTCAGAAACCAGGATCCTGCACCTTTGGGTCAGAAACCAGGATCCTGCAGTTCTGGGTCAGAAACCAGGATCCTGCACCTTTGGGTCAGAAACCAGGATCCTGCAACTCTGGGTCAGAAACCAGGATCCTGCACCCTTGGGTCAGAAACCAGGATCCTGCACCTTTGGGTCAGAAACCAGGATCCTGCAACTCTGGGTCAGAAACCAGGATCCTGCACCTTTGGGTCAGAAACCAGGATCCTGCAACTCTGGGTCAGAAAACAGGATCCTGCAGTTCTGGGTCAGAAACCAGGATCCTGCAGTTCTGGGTCAGAAACCAGGATCCTGCAGTTCTGGGTCAGAAACCAGGATCCTGCTGTTCTGGGTCAGAAACCAGGATCCTGCAGTTCTGGGTCAGAAACCCAACCCTATCCGGGCTGGGAACACCTGATAGGTGTGGGAGCGGAATACCAGCCTGATATGAAAAGTCCATTGAGCCAGAACCTGAAGAGTTCGGATCAAACCCGGATCCACTGAGATCCAGACAAAGGTGCGATCCGGATGAAACCGGAACACCGACCTTCCTGTCGGTACAGTTTAATGATTTTGGCCAGTTTTGTGGGTTCTCCCGGGTTCTGCAGGAGGTCATCAGAACCTTTGGGATTCCACTGAAGAACACGGCGCTTCTTGTTTTTGCTGCTGTGGGTCTTTCACGCAGGTGTGACCGCAGCACAACCCCACCGCGATCACACGTGAAAAGTAGTCCCCGTTACGTTAGCCGCGGCTAACCTGCTGCTCCGTAGCATTGTTGCTCTTTACGTTACACGGTAAAACCGTGGAAACGAGGAAGCTGCCGGTAAAGTCCACGGCCACGCCGGGTAACGGCGGCCCACGCGCGGCTCTAGCTGCGGTTCTGTTCCCGCACGTCGGCTGTTCTGCGGTTCCTTCGTCCGACACAAACGGGCTGCTAGCGGGAAGCTAGCTTTAGCTCCGCGGGCCGAACTCTGGAAAAGCGTTTTCGCTGTAGGACACGCACACCTCCACCCGCACAAACAGCTCGTATTTCGGTGAAAACGGCGGTAGTGGTCCGGGAGGGCTCAACTTACCTCGTACGACAAAAGAAAAGCTAAACAACAACAACAGACTCCGCAGCGCGACACCCATATTTCTGCCGTTCTTCGGCCGAGCCGCCGCGTCTCCTCAGCGCTCGTCTCCCATCTCCGCGGCCGCTCCTCGGGAACAAAAAGGAGGAAAAAGCCTTTTCCTCAACGGGGTTTTGGTGGGGGAGCAGCGGCGAAAAAGCTCACGGCGCCTCCGCGTCCATCCCGGCTGCTGCGTCTACTCCGCTTGGCTCCTTCACATTGTCCTGCAGGAGATCCGACGTCTCCTTCCGCCGCGAGGAAGCTGCTCCCTGCGCCTGCGCCTCCCTCCTCTGCTTTCTATTGTTGTTCGCGTTCCCCGCGCTCACGTGCGCCGCGCGCCCGCAGCAACCACAAACCAGCTGGGGGCAGCCCGCAAATGGGGAAGCATGCGGGGAAGAACAGCAGCGGGACTACTTTGTCACTGCATGGAGGGTAGCGCCCCCCCCTCGTGTTTTTTTCTTAGTTTACTTCACCTGTAATTACAGATTTTCTCATCATCACCTGATTTTCGGCATTTCGATCACATCAGTACTTCCGCCGGGACTTTCAGTGGTTTGCGCGCGCGCGCGCACACACTCATTAAAGATGAACCGTGTGTGTTTGTCTCTGTTTAGCCCACCCAGCATCAGACCTCCACCCCTCCTGAACTCCTCCGACTCCTTCAGAAATCAGGAGGAGTGCAGAAAAGTTACGCTGATCCAGAACCAGATCTTCTCCTGTACCTGGAAGCTTCGGGCGGCACGGTGGGGTAGTGGTTTGCACTCTAACTTGAAGGTTTTTCTGGTTCTTGCATGAGTAAATTCCTCCAGAAACAGGCTGCGTGGTGTGAATGTGTGGACCTGGGATGCAGCCCAGCTTCACCTGTCAGGAGCTGTGCGCGCTCCCGTGACCCCTTGAAGAGGGTTCTCATAATGGATGGAACCGCTCCAGGGTCAAAACCCGGTTTAATCCCCACAACAAAACGCAGAGCTTCCAAACGTATGCAAACGCTTTACTTCACAAAACAATATCAAAAAACACCATCCAGTAATCAGAGTACAGTGAAAGCACGTGACCGCTGCTGCCCCCTGCTGGAGGCCTCCGAAAGTCCTGCCTCTGTGCGTCACAGTGTGGCAGCAGAACCACGCAGGTCAGCTCCTTCCTGAGTTTCAGTCACAGTATTGCTGTAGCTTTGTTCTTCATCAGCCGACGAAGAACGAGGGGCCTTCCAGATCCCCCCCCCCCCCCCACACACACACACACACAGGTTCTCCTGGTCTCAGAGCTGCCAGTGGTGAAGACGGGGAGGCGGAGTCAAAGTGAGCGATGGTCCACAGAGGAGCGCGGCGGATGACCTTCAGCTCAGTGTGGAGACAGGAAGGTCACAGGATCAAAACTCCTCCTCAGTTCTGAGGAGTTTCTCAGCTAATGTCATCAAACCCTTTCAAAGCACAAACGACTCTTTAATAAAAGTTTGTTTTGTTTCATAAAAACATCTACGCTTTACTTTTAGTGTGAAATTATTAGAAATGTTCATCAAAAGTGAAACATGCTCCGTGGTCAAAATTCTCTAAGCGTAAAGACGGGAAATTGAAACTTCACGTCTGAAGTCGGCCGCCATGTGGATAGGTCAGAGGTCAGGAAGCAGCCCACCTGCTTTCCTCAGCAGCGTCCTGCGGCGAGTCCATCCCGCCGCTGCCGCTCCTTAAAACCTTCCTACCATTGAGTCCATCTTTACCTACAAGAGCCGACGTCGGTTCTTCAGATCCACCATGAAAGCAGTTTTTCTAAATAAATGTAAGAATTTGTTTTATTAATAAAGATCTCAGCTGACTGGCTCGTTATGGAAAACTGTTTTTCCCAACGAAAAATAAATGCGCTCTTATTGAAACTTTGATTCAGGTCTCATCTGAGTGGATTTAGGGGGCGGGGACCCTTCTGAGCACGCTCAGTCTGGAGGAGTGGCAAGGAGCTCTGATGCGGTGAAGGCGACCCCCCCCCCCCCGAAGCTCCAGAGCCGTGTACATCTGAACGTCACGTGTTCACATCCCGACGTTTTAGCCCAGAAGCAAACTCCATTCTTCAAACTGAGCATGCTCAGAACACGCCTGCTGCCCCCACCCAACGGTAAAGTGAATCCCCATGAATATGTGAACTACGTGTGACGAATACGGGTGGAGAAGCACAGCGTTCGTAGGTCAAGCTGGACTATGCTGAAAGGTGACTCAGCATTTATCAGCATGACTCAGTAGGTCAGCGTGCATTTCTATTTGAACTTCCTGTTCTAAGTCATAAGTGGACGACTGAAGTGAGTAAGAGCTCCGCCCCTTAACCATCTTAACATTTCTGTGCCATCCTCTCAGAGCAGGAAATGACATCACACCATGCTCTGAGCCGCGCCTCCAGACTGCAGATGGATTCTGGAAAATGGAACA
Source organism: Oryzias latipes (assembly GCF_053564925.1). NCBI lineage: Eukaryota > Metazoa > Chordata > Actinopteri > Beloniformes > Adrianichthyidae > Oryzias > Oryzias latipes. Next base: position 26,404,274 of record NC_136259.1, read on the forward strand.
AGAGCTTCAAGCTTATGTTGAAAGGTGGGCGGAGCCTGAGCAGGCCATTAGAACAGACCAATCAGAAGACCTCTGAAACAGCAAGCAAAGGACCCGGTTCTGAGAGCCCGGGCCCGGGACACTCCTCAGACCTCGTAGTGCAGGTCGTTAAGCTCCAGTCTGGTGTAGTGTCGTCTGTCAAAAGACTCCATCGCCTTACGACCTCCAACCGCCAGAGCCAGCGTGACCACAGCAAGCGCCACAACCATGAACGCCACCATGCCACTCTTCAGTGCTCCATGTACTACCGCTGTTTTCCCGTGGGCGGGGCTAGAGTTCTGGAGGACGTGGTTAGCCTGTACGGCCTCCTTTGGAACAATGATGAGACCTGCCGCTGGAGTCGCCCTCGTGGTTGACGACCCCATGGTGCTGAGACTCGCTGTGGTAGTGGAGGTAGGGGTGGTGGTTGTTGTAGGTGGAGGGTTTGTGGTTGAAGTGGTTGTAGCTGCAGCTGTTTTAGCTGGAATGCTTGTAGATGGAGTGGCAGTAGATTCGGGGGTTGTAGTTCCAGCTTGCAGCTTCGGGGTGTCAATGGTTCTCTGAGCCGCCAATGTAACCTCAGTTGGGACAGGAAGTGTTGTGGTGAAGCTCGGCTGTGGCTGAGCGGAGACACTGTGGGACTTTCCTTTCTTGGTGCTTTTGTTTTGCTTTCTGCTGGTTTTGTTTGGTCGTTTTGAGGTGAGAGTGGGGGCCAGAGACGCTGCCGTGGTTGTTGTTTTCGTGGTTGTTGCGGGCGGTGCAGTCACTGTGGACGTTGTGGCGATGATGACAGGTGGAGGTGCGGTGGTGGTGACGGGAGCCTGTGTGGTGGAGGTTGGTGTCACAGTTGTGGGTTTTTTTGTGGGTGTAGCTTTTGTGGTCAGTAGAAGTGTCGTGGTCAGAGGAAATGTGTTGGTTGCTACGGTCGTCATGGTAACAGGTCTCGGAGTTGGAGGATGAATCAAACCTGCAGGACGATACAAGAAGTGAAACTTTAACTTCCTGTTCGGGGAAGTCTTGCCACAAGGGGGCAGCAGAGATGTGAAAAAGTAAATGCTTCCTGGATGTCTAACACTCGGAATCACTCGTGGCTTTAAAGAAAGCTCCAGATGTTCTGGTGGATTTTTACAAATGGGAGTCAAACCATCAGGATAGTAAGCTGTTAACAACCCGGATTTCATGGAAACTTTAGCTTAGCATCAACCAAACTTCTCCTGTCAGAACCTGTGATTCTGCTCTGAGACGGGATGGAAAGATGGTTTCATGCATAAATCAGGAAAAAACAAAACTAGCTCAAACCCTGAGCTTTCACGTTAATAAAGATCTACGTTTAAAGCCTTTAGCGTGTTTAGAGCCTTTAGCGTGTTTAGAGCCTTTAGCGCGTTTAGAGCCTTTAGTGCGTTTAGAGCCTTTAGCATGTTTAGAATCTTTAGCGCGTTTAGAGCCTTTAACGTGTTTAGAGCCTTTAACGCGTTTAGAGCCTTTAGCGCGTTTAGAGCCTTTAGCGTGTTTAGAGCCTTTAGAGGCATAAACAAGTTTAGAGCCTTTGGCATGTTTAAAATCATTAGTGCGTTTAGAGCCTTTAACGCGTTTAGAGCCTTTGACGGGTTTAGAGCCTTTAGCGCATTTAAAGCCTTTAGCATTTTAAGAGCCTTTAGCATGTTTATAATCTTTAGCGCGTTTAGAGCCTTTGACGCGTTTAGAGCCTTTAGCGTGTTTAAAGCCTTTAGCGCATTAAGAGCCATTGGCGTGTTTAGAGCCTTTAGCACGTTTAGAGCCTTTAACGCGTGTAGAGCCTTTAGCGTGTAAACAGCCTTTAGCGTGTTTAAAGCCTTTAGCGCGTTGAGAATCTTTAGCGCGTTGAGAATCTTTAGCGCGTTTAGAGCCTTTGACACGTTTAGAGCCTTTAGCGTGTTTAAAGCCTTTAGCGCGTTTAGAGCCTATAGCATGTTTAGATTCTTTATGGTGTTTAGAATCTTTAGCGTGTTTAGAATCTTTTGCGTGTTTAGAGCCTTTAACGCGTTTAGAGCCTTTAACGCGTTTAGAGCCATTCGCGTGTTTAGAGCTGTTAGCACGTGTAGAGCCTTTAGTGCGTAGAGGCTTTAGCGTGTTTAGAGCCTTGACTCGCGCCGCCGACTGTCCGCCCGACTCCATCTGGATGAAACTCGACTGCTGGACTTTAAATATGTGGTTGTAGAGTTAGATAAGTAAATCCTCCTCTACGAGTTCTGGTAAATCAACTGTCCGTCCTGGGGGAGGATCCCTCCTTCATGTGGGCACCAATGAGGTTTCTTCGTTTTTTTCTGGAATCCGTTTTTTAGGAGTTTTTCCTCACAGAGAAGGAGGGTCTAAGGGGTGGGATGTCCAGTTTAGTTTAGTCTGGTAGTTCATTTTAGAATTTTCCTATTGAATTCTATGTATTCATGATCCTTTTGAGTTTATGTTTAACTTTTTCAATTACTGATCCGAAGCCCATCGACACGACTGTTGTTGTGAATTTGGGCTACAAATAAAGTTGAATTGAATTATCCCACTGATGCTTCCACATAAATGGCAAATGGCGTAGACTTATATAGCGCTTTTCTACCTACAAGGACAAAGCGCTTTACCGTCACACACACATTCACACACTGGTGGCCGCCTGCTCCCAAACACAGGCGCCCGCCTACCACCAGAGGCAAGGTGGTGTTCAGTGTCTTGCCCAAGGACACTTTGACTCATGGGCGTGCAAGGCGGGAATCGATCATGGGTCGACGGCCCTACCGCTACATCACGGCCGCCCCGTGGCGCAGCGGATCAACATAAAGGGTTCTTGGCCTGACAAACATTAGGTAGATCTTCAGAACCACCTAAGAAAACTGATGCTGAGTCTGGACCTTAACCAGAACTGACACTGGACCAGAACCAGCTTGGCGGAGGTGAGGAGTCACCCTCCTGGCTTAGCCCCTGCTTCTTCAGGAGAACCCTCCTCTGATTGGTCAAAGCTTTTGGACAACAGGAGCGTTTGGTGGTGATGTCATTAAACCAGGAGGCGGGGCTTCACAGTGGTGGACGTTCTCACCTTTGTAGATGTTGTAGGTGTTGATGCCGTCCTGAGCCTTCATGAGTGGGCAATCCTGCTCGCCGTCGCAGTGGAACAGGAAGCAGTTCTCCTCGCCGGCGGCTTTCTTTCCGTTGAACAGCACCATGTTGCACCGCGCGCCTGCAGGAACAGTGAGCTTGAGGCTGCTGACATCATTGGAGGGTGTGGTCCCTCCCACATGTGAGACGGGGGAGGGACTGCTTCCTCCAGAGCTCTGAGCTGTGGTCAAACTGGGCGGATGGGGCGCTCACCTGGACGGACCTCCTCCGAGCAGCAGGCCAGCACGCAGTCCCTCTCCGAGTGCACCAGCCGGGCGTCCATTGCCGCCACCGCCGTCCGGTTCAGCGCCGGCTGCAGGGCCATCGTGGCGCCCCGGTGCTGCCGGGAGAAGCACGTCTCCGATTCCAGAGCTGAAGCAGGAAGTGAGGTCAACATTACGAGGAGGACGCAGGCCAACCGTTGAAGCCCTGGTGTGGGTCTGCGGGTGGGGAGGGGGTCCATGGCTGCAGAGCCAGGCAAGGGGGGGCAGAGCTGCAGAGGAAAGAGTAAACCTTCACAGCAGAACAAAGACTCCGCCCACACCGGCGCCTCACATGGAGGCTTGGCCGACTTTTTCTTTTTTTCCACAGAACAGAAACCTAAAAATGGAAGCAGCTCCCAAAGGAGGCGCAGATCCATTTTTAGAGCTCCTCAAGGAGCTGGAGGAGAACTTCAGTGCAGTCGGGACGGAACCTCCCACTCTGGTGAGGGGGCGGGGTCAGGCCGCCATCACTGCCCAATTAGAACCTGCACTCATCGCGGTTCTGCTGGAACCCACCCTCGTCGGGTCTTGGGTCAGAGTTCACGAGTGACAGATGTTCCTCAGGACCTGATTATCTCGACCCAAATGCAGACATCAGAACAAAGTTGGACGGTTCTGATGGGCACACGGTCCATTACAGGCTTCTAGATGGTGTCTGGGGTGACTTCACACCAGGTCTGGATCTGAAGGGTCTGAACATCACAGGTCCAGATTTGAGCAGAACCACTCTGCTGTCCTCAGCATCTCTTCGTGCTGCGTTCACTGACCCTCTGATTAAAGAGTGCTGTGTCCTCGTGATCCTGGAGGACTGCAAAGAGACCGTCTTTCTGCTAAAGTGCAGAACTTTTGTGTGTGAAGACGGATTTGGACCACAGGAACCAGAACCAGAGCAGCGTCTCCTGCTGTCATTGTTGTGATGCTGGTGGAAGCAGGAGCTCGGGTCCGGAGTCAGGAGGAGAGCAGAACCTTCCGGCTCTGGATCAGCCGAGCATCGCGTGGGGTGGGGGTTACCCTAACAAAGGAGAACCCCCTCTCTGCCCCACATTCCATAATCACTCGTTTCTGACCCGGTTCTGATCTCTGAAACTGACAGTCCCGACTCCGTCTGGAGAGGCGGAATGTGGTCCACAGAACCTTCCGAGCCGGATCAGACTGGTTTTGACGTTTCACACGGACTGAGAACCTTTCTTTGGTTCCTCTCCTAATTCCTGAACGCGGTCCAGATTCGGGCTGAGCTTTGGGGCCGCAGGAGTTCTGCAGGAATGGACCGAGGTTCGAAAGCACCGATACCGGGATGAGGCGCTTACCTGAAGATCAGATGCGATCCGGTTCTCATGCGAAGCCTTCAAAAGGAAGGCTGAACCTGCACGCTCGGTTCGGTTCAGTTCGGAGCTCCCATTGTCCACCGCGCGCTGGACTGCGCTTTTCCCTCAACAGGTTCGGTTCCCAAAAAGATGCTCACTCGGGCGCAGAGGACCTCCGACACGGTTCCGTCCGGACCCGAACAGTCGCGATGTTTCTGCAGTCGGAACCAGCAACCCGTCCAACAGCAGTTCTACTCGCTGCCGCAGAATCTGCCGCGTCTCCCCGCCTGACCCATTTTCGTCTTTGTCCTCTGAGGGGGGGCGGGGGATGGACGAGCGCGCGCGAGGAGAGACGGAGGAAGAGCGCACGCGCGCCGCCTCCACCTTTACATAAGCGCTTTCTGGAGCCGTAGAACGCACGCGCTTGCACGTGCTCATCAATAATCGAAGATGAGACGTTCCTTGAGGCAGTACGGAAGCCCCACTGCGCCAAACAGAACGCGATTTAAAATCAAAATAAAAAACATTCAAAAACAAACGTAAGGAGCCGGAAAATAAGACTTTTTATGGAATCGTAGCCGGTCACTGGCGACACGTGACCAAGGTTCAGGTATGATTTATGTCCCGCGTTCAATATTTGACAACACGACCCGGTCCAACAGAACCAGCCTTGGACTGACCAACGCAGAAGTAAAACCAACAGCAAATCCCTCTGGAGAACCTCAGCAGGTCTTTTCTGACATCATCAGGAACAGGAGGAACATCTTCATGCAAACGTCTCCATGGAAACCAAATCCACCACTTGATGAACCATCAGAACAGATTTATTGTTCAGAACCGTAGAAAACGGACAGACAGTTTGAAGAACCCCTGGAACCGCTCTTCTTCTCTGATAAGTTTCAGGACCCGAACAGAACTTTCAGTACCAGAACAGAACTTTCTGCATCATCAGACTTGAGGCCGTTAAGCTGTTCTCATAGATTCAACCAAATCTGATAAAAGAAAACAACAAAAAAGTCTCAGAGTTCAACTCCTAAAATTCTACCAGAACCAGCAGAACTTTCTCAGCAGAGGCGGGTCTCGGGTCACAAATGTCCTCCTTGCTTTTGGCAGAAGCAGGCTTCCGTACTCTCCTCACACACGTCCCACTTCCTGTCCGACGCCGGCTCGCTCTTCATGTTGTCATTCTGCGTCCGCCATCTCCACGTCTCCCTGGGATCCAGGCCCGCTCCTCCTCCTCCTCCTCCTGCTGCTCTTCTTCGGACCTGCAGAGGATGAGGAGGAGTCTGGCTTCCTGGGGGGAGGGGGGGCTTCTTCCACTGTGGAGCAGACCGCCAACAGCATCAACAAACCCGGCTCTCCAGCAGCACCTTCAGCCCAGCCAGGTGTTCTGGTGAAAGGACTCATGGGAAAACGACGAACCCCCCCAACAGAATGCATGTCTGCCTACAGCCCCATCAGCTGGTACTCCTGTCCTGATGTGACCCTCCTCCACCATGAAAGCCTGTGTTGATGAAGGAACCAGCGTTACACATCCCCCCCCCCCCCCCCCCCCCCCCCCCCCCCAGATGGGCTCCTCACCGTCCATGGCGGCCTTCTCCTGCTGCAGGTGCTGCAGCTGCTTCAGCAGCTTCCTCCTCTTCTTCCCGGACAGCGTGATGTTGGCCCTAGAACTGGACCTGCGGGGGGAGGAGCGGACATGAGCTCAGGTGGAGCTCAGGTGGAGCAGCGGGTGGAGCTCAGACCTTCTCTTCTTCAGGTGGTGCACCGTGATGAGCCCCCGGTCCACCACGGCCCCCACCACCCGGTGCTTCCTCCTCTTCTCGCGGGTCTGAACCCTCCGCCGCTTGAATAGATTCTTCGCGAGCTCCTGAAGAGGAAGGAGAAGAACCGGAAGCTCAGTCAGAGCCTCCACAGATCCCTCCACCAACACTCCCCCCCCCCCGAGAAGAGCTCCAGCTCCCGACCGCACAGCAGTCCGTGAACGCCTCACCGGTTAACTTCACGAACTTTCACAAACGAACAGAGAAATTAGCGCTGTCTCACCGTCTTCGGTCTGTTTATTTTCCCTCCTGGGGGAGCCATGCTGCCAGAGTCCCTCACGTGGTTCCTCTACCTCTGCGTTTCCTTTTCCTGCACGTTCGGAGCTCTGTCGCCCCCTGGAGGCCATGGCAGAGCATGACAGCGCAAACCATTGGCTCATCAGAGGTCAGTGGCAGAAACGTGCAGACCCGTTTTAAGAATGACCTATGGCCTGTCCCGGACCTGCCTTCATATGTAGTGTTTCCACGGAATAATGTAGGTCAGTGAAGAACAGGAAAGCGCGCAGCATCGACTAGTTAAACGGGAACCAAAAGTCTAATTTCTCCTGTTCGTGTTTAACGCTGAGCAACACTGACATCTGTTGGACATCAGCGGGAACTGCAGCATCCACCAGACTGGATTCCAGTTTATGACTTTGCTTTCATCTCCCCTGTGTCCAAATCAATAACAAGTATAAAGTCTTTCATCTGCAAACCACTGATCAGAACCAGAACTCAGCTGAAGGAGATCCAGAACCTGAATGTCTGCTGCAGTTTCTTCTGTGATGAAGGAGGATGAAGCAGAGCAAGACAGCGGAGTGCAGAATGATCAAGTCACATGTTTAATCTGTTCAGTCAGTGCCAGAGTCAGGAACAAGCATGTGTGGTGGGGGTGGGGGGTCTGCTCTCAGTCTGGCGTCAGGAAATCACAAACCAGAAGGAGAACTTCAGCCAAACACAAACATGTCTAGGGTTGATATATTTATGTATTTAAAGTGCAATATAGTACAAAAATATAGAAGGTCAGCAGCTCCTCCATACATTTACAAAATAAATACACAACTTACACAAATAAATAACTGGGGTTAAACAAAAAGCCCCATAGAGCATCAATAAGACTTTAATCAGATTCAGTTATATTTAGAATATTTACAAACAATAAATATTTTTTGATTTCTTTCCAAACAATCACAATCACAGACAGCTGTATCGTGAGCATTTAGGAGTCCACTGCGGCATCCAGCCATTCTGCAACACAGACAGGTGAGACACACAGGTGAGACACACAGCAACTCTAAAAAATTTAATTGTAATCCGTATCAATATTACTAAGCTTTGCTTTCTTTGTCTTTTTTAATTTATTTGGAAGTATTGGTAGTATTTATTTTTTCTTTGTAACGCATGTGAATCTGCAGCCACAGCCTTTGGTGTAATTCCTCTGACGGCCACAGGAGGTCACTAATAAGCCACACATGAACAATCGACTACATTTTGATATAGAAAAAACGTTTTTCATCATGTCTTTTTTTTCAATGAGGTCTTTTATTATTAATCCTGAAGCTGGTTGTTAAATTTGACATTTTTAGCACAACTGTTTGTGTCTGGTGATCATTTGTTAAAGGACGTTAAGGCGTTCCTCTAAACTGTTGGGCTTCCTGTGGAAATCGAATGTTCCTGCAGAAGCAGGGGGGCGGGGTCACCTGTGCAGACTCACCTGTGTCAGAGGCTGACAGGGTTTCAGAGCAGCGCCCTCTGCAGGCCGAGCAGAGACCTCCACTCCAGCTGGAGGCCACTCCCACTTTCTTCCTCCCACCTCCTGCCCAGCGAACGGGCCCTCCTCTTCCTCTTCTCCCCCTCCCTCCTCCGACTGGACCTCCCCTTCTTCCTTTTCTTCCCAGGCACCTTCATCACGCCGTCCTTGTAGGTCTGGGACTTGTTGGTCTCCTGCGGAAGGTTGGTTCCCTCCTCCTCTTCCAGCTGGAAGCCGATGGGGAGGTTCTTGACTCCTCCTCCTGAGGGGGGTTTGGAGAGCAGGGTGCTGCCGGTGGTGCTTGGGTTGATGCCGAGGCCCACCCCTGGCAGCCCGCCGCCGCCTCCCGTCACCGTCCGGACCGGGAGGTCCCGGATCTCGGCCGTGTGGACCACGTCCAGGAGCTCCTGCAGCCACAGGCGGCGCCGGAAGTCCTGCAGCGTCCGGCTTTTGTCGTGCATAAGCTGAGTGTGCGTCACCGAGCGCCTCCTGCAGGAGCAACAAAAACACAGAGGGAGGAGTCAGTCATGATCTGAAGGAGGTCCCGGCTGTGGATGACCTTCTGGGTCATGGTGAAGGTCATCCATTATGTTTCATTGAGGGAGGAGGTTCCAGAGCAGAACCCGCCTGCTTCATCACTTTGCTCCGCCTCTCATGTGTTGTTACAGAAGCTCCTCTATAAAAACAGACCCAATGTTGGGTCCTCTGTCCAGGTTTACTCCTCCTCTCCTTTCATCAGATAATAGTCTTTAAATTATCTGACCCAGTGACGACCCCGGAGCTTCTTCAGGGTCCGGTTTCGGTGGAGGAGGTGCAGCAGCATCTCACATTCATGGACAAAGCTCCACTCCAAAATCTGACACAGTTACAGTCTGAGGTCCAAATGGGACAGAAGCAAACAGAACCAGACTGGTCCTGGTCGCTATTAGAAGGTCAGTCCCGTTCAGCCACACTTCCACAGGAATGGCCCCCGTCTCTGTGAGTTTGTCTCCTGAAATCTGTGGAGGGTCAGTGAACGCAGCATGAAGACTGTTGTCATAGACCGCAGATCTGATCCAAAGGTTTCTCTCCATCCAGAACTAGAACCTGAGTAGAACAGAACCTATGACAATGGCGGAGCTGAGGTTTCCAACGGACCGTGAAGCTGTCACACCTGCAGAAGATGGAGAATACTCCACCCAGCCACAAGGGGGCGCCGCATGCACAGAGGATCAGAGCTCCAGGCTCTGCCCAGACACAGACCAGACTAAACCCTGTACGTGCTGAGTAACAGCTGGGGGGGGGGGGGGGGGGGGCAGGTACAGCTGCTGAAGGGGGCAAAGGTCAAATGAGTGCTGGGAGGTGTCTCATGTTCTGTGTTCCCCTCAGGATAGTGGGGGGGTCCCAGAGGTCACCACCTCCACCGCAAACAGAAGAGCCGCCGACACCAACCTGAACAAATTCTGATCAAAGCAACTTCCCTATACCCCCCCTCCCTCAAAAATGTGGAAACAGCGCTGAGATCTGGCCTGGGGAGTTATGCGGGGAAGCTTGGCACAGCAACAGTGATGTGCGCCTTTGGTTGGGGGGACTGGAGATGTTATGGGTTTGGGGGGGCCAAACTCACGTTCTGCCGCTCACAGCGTCCACGGGGCGTCCGTCATGAGGAACCGGGGAGCAGAGCAGGAACACCGCCAGGCAGCAGCGCTGCAGAACCCTCCTGGACAAGAACATGGTCCTGAAAGAAACCGAGGAGAACCTGAGGAGAACCACAGGAGAACCAGAGAAGAACCACAGGAGAACCTGAGGAAAACCACAGGAGAACCACAGGAGAACCACAGGAGAACCAGAGGAGAACCTGAGCAACCACAGGAAAACCTGAGCAACCACAGGAGAACCAGGGAAGAACCGAGACCGAGATGAGGACCCCCCCAGGAAATATCCGCTCCTCCTCGGGGCAGAAGTCCGTCTGCAGCCTCCGAGGGCCTCCTCCCTGCCAGCTGTGAGCAATGCAGCTGGAGGAGGGGGGCAGCTGGAAGGTGGCGCTCTGCCTCAGAGACTGAAGATTTGAAGAAACTTTAAAATCTGCCTCCATGTTTTCCATGAAACCAAACTACAAACTTTGACAGGCCGAGTCTGCGCAGCTGCACAGTAAACAAGTGTCGCAAACGAGCATCGTAAACGAGAGTTGTAAACGAGAGTCGTAAACGAGCGTCGCAAACGAGCGTCGTAAACGAGAGTCGTAAACGAGCGTCGCAAACGAGTGTCGTAAACGACCGTCGCAAACAAGCGTCGCAAACGAGTGTCGTAAACGAGCGTCGCAAACAAGCGTCGCAGACAAGTGTCGCAAATCAGTGTCGCAAACGAGCGTCGCAAACAAGTGTCGCAAACGAGCGTCGCAAACAAGTGTCGCAAACGAACGTCGTAAACAAGCGTTGCAGACAAGTGTCGCAAATCAGTGTCGCAAACGAACGTCGTAAACGAGCGTTGCAGACAAGTGTCGCAAACAAGCGTCGCAAACGAACGTCGTAAACGAGCATCGCAAACGAGCGTCGTAAACGAGAGTCGTAAACGAGCGTCGCAAACGAGTGTCGTAAACGACCGTCGCAAACAAGCGTCGCAAACGAGTGTCGTAAACGAGCGTCGCAAACAAGCGTCGCAGACAAGTGTCGCAAATCAGTGTCGTAAACGAGCGTCGCAAACGAGCATCGCAAACGAGCGTCGTAAACGCGAGTCGTAAACGAGCGTCGCAAACGAGTGTCGTAAACGAGTGTCGTAAACGACCGTCGCAAACAAGCGTCGCAAACGAGTGTCGTAAACGAGCGTCGCAAACAAGCGTCGCAGACAAGTGTCGCAAATCAGTGTCGTAAACGAGCGTCGCAAACGAGCATCGCAAACGAGCGTCGTAAACGCGAGTCGTAAACGAGCGTCGCAAACAAGCGTCGCAAACGAGTGTCGTAAATGAGCGTCGCAAACAAGCGTCGCAGACAAGTGTCGCAAATCAGTGTCGCAAACGGGCGTCGCAAACAAGTGTCGCAAACGAGCATCGCAAACAAGCGTTGCAGACAAGTGTCGCAAATCAGTGTCGCAAACGAACGTCGTAAACGAGCGTTGCAGACAAGTGTCGCAAATCAGTGTCGCAAACGAGCGTCGTAAACGAGAGTCGTAAACGAGCGTCGCAAACGAGCATCGCAAACAAGCGTTGCAAACAAGTGTCGCAAATCAGTGTCGCAAACGAGCGTCGCAAACAAGCGTCGCAAACGAGCGTCGCAAACAAGCGTCGCAAACGAGCGTCGCAAACGAGCGTTGCAAACGAGCGTCGCAAACGAGCATCGCAAACGAGCGTTGCAGACAAGTGTCGCAAATCAGTGTCGCAAACGAGCGTCGCAAACAAGTGTCGCAAACGAGCATCGCAAACAAGCGTTACAGACAAGTGTCGCAAATCAGTGTCGCAAACGAACGTCGTAAACGAGCGTTGCACACAAGTGTCGCAAATTAGTGTCGCAAACGAACGTCGTAAACGAGCGTTGCAGACAAGTGTCGCAAATCAGTGTCGCAAACGAACGTCGTAAACGAGCGTTGCAGACAAGTGTCGCAAATCAGTGTCGCAAACGAGCATCGCAAACAAGCGTTGCAGACAAGTGTCGCAAATCAGTGTCGCAAACGAGCGTCGTAAACAAGCGTCACAAACGAGCGTCGCCAACAAGTGTCGCAAACGAGTTTAACAAAAGACCATCGTAAACAAGCATCGTAAACGAGCGTTGCAGACAAGTGTCGCAAATCAGTGTCGCAAACGAACGTCGTAAACGAGCGTTGCAGACAAGTGTCGCAAATCAGTGTCGCAAACGAACGTCGTAAACGAGCGTTGCAGACAAGTGTCGCAAATCAGTGTCGCAAACGAACGTCGTAAACGAGCGTTGCAGACAAGTGTCGCAAATCAGTGTCGCAAACGAACGTCGTAAACGAGCGTTGCAGACAAGTGTCGCAAATCAGTGTTGCAAACGAGCATCGCAAACAAGCGTTGCAGACAAGTGTCGCAAATCAGTGTCGCAAACGAACGTCGTAAACGAGCGTTGCAGACAAGTGTCGCAAATCAGTGTCGCAAACGAGCGTCGCAAACAAGCGTCGCAAACAAGCGTCGCAAACAAGCGTCGCAAACGAGCGTCGCAAACAAGCGCCGCAAACGAGCATCGCAAACGAGCATCGCAAACAAGCGTTGCAGACAAGTGTCGCAAACGAACGTCGTAAACGAGCGTTGCAGACAAGTGTCGCAAATCAGTGTCGCAAACGAGCGTCGTAAACGAACGTCGTAAACGAGAGTCGTAAACGAACGTCGTAAACGAGAGTCGTAAACGAGAGTCGTAAACGAGCGTCGTAAACGAGCGTCGCCAACAAGTGTCGCAAACGAGTTTCACAAAAGACCGTCGTAAACAAGCGTCGTAAACAAGCGTCGCAAACAAGCGTCGCAAACGAGCGTCGCAAACAAGCGTCGCAAACGAGCATCGCAAACGAGCATCGCAAACAAGCGTTGCAGACAAGTGTCGCAAACGAACGTCGTAAACGAGCGTTGCAGACAAGTGTCGCAAATCAGTGTCGCAAACGAGCGTCGTAAACGAACGTCGTAAACGAGAGTCGTAAACGAACGTCGTAAACGAGAGTCGTAAATGAGAGTCGTAAACGAGAGTCGTAAACGAGCGTCGTAAACGAGCGTCGCCAACAAGTGTCGCAAACGAGTTTCACAAAAGACCGTCGTAAACAAGCGTCGTAAACAAGCATCGTAAACGAGCGTTGCAGGCAAGTTTCGCAAACGATTGACGCAAATGAGCGTCACAAATGAGTGCTCAGCGATTTTTGAGTTCATGTCAGAGTTCATGTCATTTTGATCAATGAACAGACAAACTGGTGGAAATGACGGCAAAGACAGGAAGTCTTGTCTGATTGAATCTGGATTCTAATCTCTGGACCCTACAGATGTTCCTGTGCCCTCCGGCTCTCAGCTCCTGAATGTTCCTCCTTTCTGGACTGATCGTCTGATCCTGTTGGCGTTTCCTGTCAGACGCCATCGTCCTCGCTCTAAACATCACTTTTAGGCGTTTTAAGATTTCAAACTTAATGGGATGAGAGCCTGGAGGAGGTGAATCAGTGTGGATAAACAAACACGGTTCTAACATTCAGGTTCCTCAGCGTTCTTCCTTCTGCAGCTGCTAGCTTCCAGCTCCCCACACAGATCTGATTTGAGGAATCTGATCCCATGGAGCTCATGCTGACTCAGCAGGAAACCACTGCTGTCTGAGGATGAAACGGCGGCAGTCTGAGGAGCCGGGACCACCAACGCTCCCACAGATCCGCTCCCTGTGCGCCGCGGGTTCAGCTCGCAGCTGCACACGGCAGGAAATGAAATGAAGCTGTCTTCGCTAACTCATCACTCCTTTCTTCTCATCAGCCTCTTCATCTCTTATGACAGCTTCGGTAAACGCAGGAGCTCGGGACGGAGCCGGGTCAAGTCCAGAACATCTGAAAACACCTGAAAACCCGCAGAACGTTGCTGTTTGCTTGAGGTCTCCACACATCCTCATTGTGGTTCTCCAGAAACTTGAGAACCGCCCGGTTCCACGACAGTCATGAAACTGAGGCTGGTTCTGTTCCATCATTGACACAAAGCGTCACAGGAACATCTCCACATGTTCTTGATGGTGGAACCGCACCACCTCTAGCAGACTGCAGTGAGTCACAGCCCCCCCCCCCCCCCCCCAACACATGGTTCCATCAGACGGAAAGTCCAGAACAGCGGGTCTGACCCGGATGATGAATGATGCAGGCATCCCCGTGAAGCTGCAGTCATCCATGCATCACGTCTGGAAATGAGTTTCATACATGAAAGCACTTCCTGTTTTTAACCCTTTGTTCCAGCAGAACGTCTGTCAGGTTCCAACTGGAGAGAATCGGTGAGCCGACGTTCCAGAGGTTGTGAGTTTTGTCCCCTTTCCTGCACCGTACTCCTCTGCAGGGGGATGCTCACTTTCTGAACCTGCTCACCATCACCGGATCGCCGCTTTTAGGCCCTTTTAGGCCCCGCCCTCTCCGAGGAGGTCCTGTATTCTCAACTGGAAAGAACAGAAAGGCCTGGTTCTGAGGAGAACCCTCAGAGCTCCGGGTTTCTGGAGTTCTGAGTCGGGTTGCAGAACTGCAGGACTGGGCAAAACTGGAGAAAATGTGGAACCTTCATAGGGAGGTTCTGCTGGAATATCCCGGTCAGAACCTTCCCCCAGACTGGGGAGTGTTGTGGAGAGAACTTTAGTGAGACCACAGGTTCTAACCAGAACCTGGCCCTCCCTCCTAATGAGGGATTTCTAAAGCAGTAGCGTTGAACCGGTTCTCTTGGGAGCAGCAGTGATGTTCCCCTGGTTCTGAGCACGCTGCAGCTTCTTGAAGACGGACACACGCAGATCCATCAGGACCGGTTCTGAAGCTGATGGATATCCAGGACATTTGAGAACATGGAAACCAGTTGGAGGAGTACGGAACATCCCATCCGGAGCCGCGGTTCCTGCAGAGAACCAGGTTTTTCCCGTCTTGGTGGAGAACTGATGTTTCCCATCAGAACAGAGTGAGATGAAGACGAGGATGACTTCTGAGCTTCGTCTCCTTGAAGGTTCCTGACATTCACAGAAATGGAACGTTGTTTCTTTGTTCTAGATTGAGACTTTTGCTCCAGTAATTCTAAAGAATAGAGTCTAAAGAACATTTAAGAAGGTGGTGGGGGGGGCGTTTAGATATTTTTCTGGAGACGACAGAAACTTCTGGCAGATCTCCTCAGAGTTCTTGTGGGTCTTAAGGTTCAGATTTTCTCCGAACCTTCAGTTCTGAGGTTTTACCTTCAACCCAGAACGTGCGACCACGATGGATCATTCCGCCTTGACGCTGTTCGGAGGGGAACCACACGACAACCCGAGGAATTTCTCCAGAACCCAACGTGAATCCAATTCTCTGCAGGAACAGGTGATCCAAATGACCACAAACCTGAGGTTTCTGAGCAGAACCAAAGGAAATGAGAACTCTTGATCATTTAGAGAACTTTGAAGCCGGGACTCCTCTGACATCACGGCGATGGCGTCCTGAAGATCACCTGCCTGGACCGGGCCGGTATCAGAACCTGCTTTCATCTGCAGACATTTCTGTCAGGTTCAGAACATGACGGAACCACAAACCCCGTCTCTGAAAGCCGCCTCAGTTCTGCTCAGCAGCAGAACCTCCGGTCCAAACTCCCAGAACCTTTCAGTTTCCTCCAAACACAGACCTGACCCTCACAGAACCACAGAGCAGCACCTCACACGTGCACACACACGTGCACACACTCACCTGTGTCTGCACCTCCTGGCTTCTTCTGGTTGGGGGGGTCGTCTTGTGCTGCTCCTCTGAGCAGAACCTTCTGCATCTGCCGGGGTTGGGCTGAGAAAGCCTTTTAAAGGCGGAGAGCCCTCCTGCTTACATCATCACCCCCCCCTCTCAGACGCCGCCTGAATGGATGGATTTACTCACTATCTGCCCCCACGCCCACTCGCCCCCTCCCTCTGTGTCAGGGAGGGAGCCTCAACCCACAGCCTGGACCCGGCTCTGCGGCGTGTTCGGGTCCGAGGCAGAACTTTGTGGACTGCTTCAGGTTGTTTACCCCCCCCCGTGACCTTTTCGGGGCAGATGACTGTTTGCTGATGGAAGCAGCTGGTGGCTGCAGTGTTTTCGTCAGCGTTTCATTTTGCCCCCCCCCCCCCCCCCCCCCCCGCTGTCAGACACAAGTGGGAGGAGCTAACAGAAAAACAGCTCTAAAGCACGCTGCCTTGTTTGCCCCCCCCATAGAAAAGCAGAGCCCCCGCTCAGAGCGTCTGTGTTCAGCAGGTCTGCGGCTGTGAGGACGGCGTCATGCAGGAGAAGCGCCACATGTGCAGATGTTTCCAGCTGCAGATACAAAGGTACAGAACCTCAACAAGGAGACAGGGGACCGCTGAGGAACGCTGAGGAACTCATGGTTCTCCTGTTTACGCTGAACATGTGGAGCTCATTAGACACAGTGAAGAAAAGAACATTAAACGCAGAATCTCACGCTCAAAGACAGAAAGTCATGAAGGAGGCCAGATGTTTGTCCTCTTCTCCAGTGAGAGTGGAGATCCCGTCCTCCAGAGAACGCCAGCGTTTGTGTTCCACTCTGTTGGGGTTAGAACCATATCAGGCCTCTAGAGGATCCAGAACATCCAACTTTTACTGCAGGGAGCAGAAAGTTCCTGCTTTAAACTGGGTCATAATTAAAAACTTTATAAACAAGAACAAATGAAACAACTGTAGGTGAGATTCTCAGTCCAAACTGTCTCCTGGCCGCTGGAGAACCGTCTCTCCAATCGAATGGGTTTTTGGTCAGAACGCCGGTCATCACAGGATCTTTGATGGGAACCATGAGGAGCTAAAATCCTAAAATCCTTTCATTTTCTCAGAAATCATCATTTCGTCTTCTGGATGAATTCTGGTTCTGTTTACTGACCCGGAACCAGTTTTCTGTGGAACACAGCGCTCAGAAATGTGTCCAGATGTTTGACATGTTTTGGGGGATTATGGGTAATGTAGTCAGTATCCTGGTGGAGTGCATCAAAATAATGAAGCAAAAACGTTAAATGTTGTTTGACATTTTTGTTACAACTGAACAGTGTTGATCCTTGTTGTCAATAAAGTTTTATTATTCGTCGTGTTCATCGTCTGTGTCAGAGTGGTGTGTGTTATGCGTTCACTCTTCACTCACAGACGATCCTAACCCCTTAATGTTTCCTGCCCGGGGGGAGTGAGGGTGGAGTGGGGGGTTTATTAGCCAATATCAGCAGCACCCCCCCCCCCCCCCCCCCCCCGACTTCTAAGCTAAGCAGAAGCTGCAGAGCATTACTGCAGGCGTCTTTATGAAGTGTTAGAAGATACATGACAAAACAACCGCGGAGCTCCGTCCACATCAGGAGACCTTTCAGGACCCAGAGATGCTCTGTGATACTGACGGATGCTGGCGGATGCCGGCAGATGCTGGCAGATGCCGGCAGATGTTGGCAGATGCTGGCAGATGCCGGCGGATGCTGGCGGATGCTGGCAGATGCCGGCAGATGTTGGCAGATGCTGGCAGATGCTGGCGGATGCTGGCAGATGCTGGCAGATGCCGGCAGATGCTGGCGGATGCTGGCGGATGCCGGCGGATGCCGGCGGATGCCGGCGGATGCTGGCAGATGCTGGCAGATGCCGGCGGATGCTGGCGGATGTTGGCGGATGCCGGCAGATGCCGGCAGATGTTGGCAGATGCTGGCAGATGCTGGCGGATGCCGGCAGATGCCGGCAGATGCCGGCAGATGCTGGCAGATGCTGGCAGATGTTGGCAGATGTTGGCAGAGGTTGGCGGAGGCTGGCGGAGGCTGGCGGATGTTGGCAGATGCTGGCAGATGCTGGCAGATGCTGGCGGATGTTGGCGGATGTTGGCAGATGCTGGCAGATGCTGGCAGATGCTGGCGGATGTTGGCAGATGCTGGCAGATGCTGGCAGATGCTGGCGGATGTTGGCGGATGTTGGCAGATGCTGGCAGATGCTGGCAGATGCTGGCGGATGTTGGCGGATGTTGGCGGATGCAGGCAGATGCTAAGGGGGCCGTCCCGGCGTGCAGCTTCGCTCGCCTTCAGGTTCCCTCCGCTTCAGTCGTCCTCACAGAGTAAAGAACGGCGGTTCTGCTGGGAGGATCCGGTGGAACATGAACTAGGTGATGCTCAGAGAATGTCAGAGTCTGGTTAGCTACCGCGGAGACCCCCCCGTGACGTCCCCCCCGTGACGTCCCCCCCGTGACGTCCCCCTCCACACTGTCTGTTGGTTTTTCTGGTTTCTGCCTCAAAGCTCATGATTGAACACAAAGTTTTTGCAGATCCCTCCAGCCTCATCCTGGATCCATTGCAAGGATCTGCAATCTGCACGGGGGGTGTTGGTCTTTGTGAAGGGGGGTGTGTGTAGAGAAGTTCTGGCAGCCCTTTATTTATACTTAAACTATGAATGTTCAAAAGGATAACTGTACAGAATAAGAGAGTTTTGGTGGTTCAGTCAAACACGAATGATGCAACCTCTGTGAACAACACCTCTCTGGCTCCGCCCCCTGCCCCCCAACAGTGGAGGAGTCACATCTGACTCTAATTTCAGGTTTGGCTCAGAAACACGATGGAGTCTGATGCCTCCGAAAGGCCTTCAGCACACGTTCAGACTTCAGATTCCACACAGAAGTTAGTCAATCAGCCCCCCTCTCCCACCCCACCCCCCCACCCCCCCCGTGTTTAGGGGGCATCTGGACCCCCCAGGCATCAGATGAAGGAGAGGCTGCTGGAAAAGCATTAAGCTGGATTCAGCTTTTCTAGTGACGGGAGTGTTGACAGGCGGAGCAGAGAGGAAGACAGTCTGTCCCAGTCCGACCTGCCCCCCCATCCTGATCTGTT
This sequence comes from Oryzias latipes, assembly GCF_053564925.1. Lineage (NCBI taxonomy): Eukaryota > Metazoa > Chordata > Actinopteri > Beloniformes > Adrianichthyidae > Oryzias > Oryzias latipes. Next base: position 26,423,000 of record NC_136259.1, read on the forward strand.
CGGGGGAGGGGGGTACAAGGATCATCAGGTTTTTTGTTCGTCAGTACAACAAAAAAACAAATTGAGTTCAATTCAATTCAATTTTATTTGTAGCCCAAATTCACAACAACAGTCGTGTCGATGGGCTTCGGATCGGTAATTGAAAAAGTAAAACATAAACTCAAAAGGATCAAGAATCCATAAAATTCAATAGGAAAATACTAAAATGAACTAACTGACTAAACTAAACTGACATCACACCCCTCAGACCCCCCTTCTCTGTAAGGAAAAACTCCTTAAAAAACGGATTCCAGAAAGAAAGAAAGAGGCCTCAGGGGGGTCCACAGTGTCCTGGACCATCCCAACGTACATCACTGCATCATCTGCAAACAGTTTTCCCACCACAGACTTTAAGCCCCTCCCACAAGGAAGGCCATGGTCTTTCAAAATGGATGTTCCACCTGGCCTTTAAAATCATTGAAACATTGAGGGGGTCATCAGTCTGAACACCTGACTCTACCTATCTTCCATTTGGAGGTGTGTGTGTGTGTGTGGGGGGGGGGGGGGGTCTCAGAACCCACAGGCTGACGTGAGGCTGAAGGAGAGCAGGAGTCACGGGGAACCTGAGCCTGCAGGACGTCAGGTGATTCCGGCTGAATTCCTCAGATTAGGAGAACGAGCTGACCTGAGACCAACCTTTGTGGTAACAGGACGAAACCTGGAGAGCCGTTGCTTCTCCTCTGTGTGAGCTGTAGATAAAGGCCGCTCCGGTGGGGGCGTCATTCAGCCGTCACTCGCTGGACAAAGGAGGCCGGCCTTATCTGCAGCGGCTCTGTTTGCCAGATACTGAGGAACATGTTGTTGAGGCCTGGCGGGCCGCAGAACACGGAGAAGACTGAGAAACAGAAACGCAGCAGTCCGGAACTGTTCCTGCAGCTCAACTCCACTCTCACCTGGACAGAGGGGCGGAGTCTCAAACAGACTCTCCAGGGTTTGGGCTGAAGGGATCCGAGCATTTCTCCAGACTCACAAATGTGCTGCAGAGACGCAGAAGCTCCGCCCCCAACGCAAAGATACCCAGAACATTTAATCATGATATTCAGCCACCTTAAAAAGGGGAGGGGTCACTCATCTGCGGTTACATAATGCATAAACACGGAGCTGTCAATCTAACCTTCAGAATAAAGGTTATTTTAGCATAAAAAGATCTTTTATTTTGAAAACCTCTCGCTGTTTGCAGCAGAGAGCCAGTCTTGCAACGTTCCCAGTGTTCGGAGGAAAAAGTCTGGAGGCTTCCTGCCTGCAGTCTGAGCGGAAAAGGTCGGAACTTCCTCCACTGGGATGATTCCGCTCCATCGGCTGTTCCTAACCGATGCCGTGACCGATGCCGTAACCCATGCTGGGACCGATGGCGTGACCGATGGCGCCGTCGTCCATGTCGTGCTGCTCACGGCGTTTGAAGCTCCACATGTGTTCTCATCTAAAACCGCCTGTTTGTTCATGTGACGGGGGCTGCTGACCTCCTGACCTCGGTGGGTTTCACCTGTTAAAGCTAACACCCCCCCTGGTTTTCGGGGGGGTTGGGTCCTCGGGTCCTCTCAAAACTGCTGATCAAGGGGGGGGGGGCTTTTGGGCAGCTTTGCCCCGCGACCCCCCACACCCAGGGTAACCATGAACTGGCGACCCAAAGACCAACCAGATGACTTCCAGACCGAAACCTGTTCAGAAACCAGATGAGTACATTGGGTAACCACTGGGGGGTTCTGAGATGCATCCCAGCAGGATGTGGACTCAGCTGGTCTGAAGGATCCGCATCAGGAACCCCGGGTCTCCTCCTGAACCTCCTGTCGGAGCTCCTTCCTCCATCAGGAGTTCCCCTCTGGAAAGATGGAAACGAGATTCTGACAGAGGAGGAGCTCTGAAGGCTCCTGCCCCCCCAAAAGCAGGAACCCTGCAGACTCAGAAGAACCAGGAGAACTGTCGTGCTCAGTGATCGTTGGTTTGAATCCCCTGTGGTGCTGGCAGCTCGGCGGTGAGTCATGCTGCTGTTGTGGTAACGGCGCAGGGCGAAGCCGTCGCCTCTCTGGGCGTGTTTGCTCGCTCTCAGGAAACCGGCCAGGCGCAGTCATTTACACGACTGTGTAAAACGCTAAACGAGCTCTGCTCTAACAAACCGCCGTGTGCCGCCGCCGCCAGCTACCAAGAGGAAGAGGAGGGAGAGGAGGAAGGGTGTTAAACTCTCCCAAACCCACTCTCCGTTTCAGCGTTTGCTTAAGCGGGGCAATAAAACCCTGTTAGCAGACTGAGAAGTAGAACCAGAACCACGGGAGTCAAACAGCCGTCCACAGAGCGGGCAAATGTGCCAAAACACGGAAAACGGTTTTAATGAAATTCAAACATCAGCCAACCCGCTGGCGTTCTGCTGGTTCTGGTCCCTGCAGGAACACCGGGGGTCCAAAACCAAACCAAATGTCTGGCAGACGCTTCAGGTTGTGTTCACAGACCAAAATCCCGTTTGTCACGTAGAAAATACGCTGGGCGGGGCCACAAGCTGCCTGCTAACGAGCTCTCAGTAACAGGAAGTGGGGGCGGGGTTGTTGCGCACCAACAGTCCCGCCCACATCTCAGAGGTGAATTTCTGATGAACTCCTGCCGCTCTGCAGAAACTAGGTCTCGATCCAAAGCACACAGGGTTTTGGATCGAGGCCCAACACGGCATCGTCATTGTGACGCTGGGAAGACTTTGGACATGCATCCGAAAATGTCTGAACATTCAAACTTCAGAGGAGGAGGAGACTTCTGCCGGGTCACCAACAACAATATTGAAGTTTTGGCTCAAAGTTACTAAAGAATGAAGAAAACGTTATTTTACTTTACTGTTTTACTCATCGGGTTTTCAGAGATCAGATTCTCCACCTGTGGTCTTTGACGGAGACAACCGTGACCCGTGACCAAAAATGTGCCCTCAAACACTAAAACAGAACAAAACACGACTTCAGCCGCACCAAAGACCCACAAGATTCTGGATGGGGTTCCATCAACTGTCAACCAAGACCAGCAAGGGCGGGATGGGTCAGAACCAGATTCCAGCCAATGAGGGACCCAGACAGTGGCGGACCCCAAACCGGCTGACCTTAAAGGATCAAATACACAAACTTCTGTCCCATTCTCCAGCGTTCTGTTCTAACCGGGTCGGTTCCACAGATCACTGATTTCCACAAAGCGCCGTTTGCTGCTGGGATGGAGACCAGGAAGACGAAGAAGTCCAGGTGTCTCCTTCCTGCTACTCGAGCACCTGCTAGATGAGCGCTGAGGCCAACACGCTGCTCTGCAGGGCCCCCTGCAGGACCGCAGAGGAACCGTCTGGGCCCGGCGGCTGGTCCCGGGGGAAGGTCGGTCAGCCTGCGGTCGTGTTGAGGAGCAGGTCTGAACAAGAGCTCAGCGCAGACAGCCTCACACCTCCATCATGGCGGGCCGCTGTGCGCCGCAGACGGCGACTGTGTGGCTGTGGTGGGGCTCCTCAGAGCGGACCGCCACAAATGGTTTTTTAATGGCTCATAAATGTACGAGGGGCTTTGCTGGCGGCCCCCGCCGGTGGGGGGAGCCGAGAGAAGGAGGCTCGGCTGTGTGTGTGCAGAACCAAGTGTTGGTTCAAGCTGCTTCATGACAGTTTGGGGTTTCACACTCTGCTTTGTGTGTCTGTTTCTGTACGGGATTTTGTTTTTTTTATTGTGGGTTCAATTCCTCTGTTTCTTCCTTAAATGTTAGATTTGTGGCATTTTTGTGTTGTAATTGGTTTTGACTGTGATTACAGTTTTTGATGTCATGTTTTTGAGGGTTGTAATTATGTTTGTGTTGTTGCACTTTCTGTGTTGTTACAGTTTTTAGTGAAATAACTTTTTGTCCTTTGCACTTTTTGTGTTGTCACAGTTTTTGTGTTGTTACAGTTTTTGTGTTGTTACAGTTTTTGTGTTGTTGCAGTCTTTGTGTTGTCACAGTTTTTGTGTTGTTACAGTCTTTGTGTTGTCACAGTTTTTGTGTTGTAGTAGTTTTTGTGTTGTTACAGATTTTGTGTTGTTACAGTTTTTGTGTTGTTACAGTCTTTGTGTTGTCACAGTTTTTGTGTTGTTACAGGTTTTGTGTTGTCACACTATTTGTGTTGTGACAGTTTTTGTGTTGTGACAGTTTTTGTGTTTTGACAGTTTTTTGTGAAGTGACTCTTTATGTTGTGACAGTTTTTGTGTTGTTATAGTTTTGTGTTGTCACAGTTTTTGTGTTGTCACAGTTCTTGTGTTGTCACAGTTCTTGTGTTGTTACAGTTTTTGTGTTGTTACAGTTTTTGTGTTGTCACAGTTCTTGTGTTGTCACAGTTTTTGTGTTGTCGTAGTTTTTGTGTTGTTACAGATTTTGTGTTGTTACAGTTTTTGTGTTGTTACAGTCTTTGTGTTGTCACAGTTTCTGTGTTGTTACAGTCTTTGTGTTGTTACAGTTTTTGTGTTGTGACAGTCTTTGTGTTGTCACAGTTTTTGTGTTGTTACAGGTTTTGTGTTGTCACACTATTTGTGTTGTGACAGTTTTTTTGTTGTGACAGTTTTTGTGTTGTGACAGTTTTTTGGGTAGTGACAGTTTTTGTGTTGTGACAGTTTTTTGTGTAGTGACTCTTTATGTTGTGACAGTTTTTGTGTTGTTATAGTTTTGTGTTGTCACAGTTTTGTGTTGTCACAGTTCTTGTGTTGTCACAGTTTTTGTGTTGTCACAGTTCTTGTGTTGTTACAGTTTTTGTGTTGTCACAGTTCTTGTGTTGTTACAGTTTTTGTGTTGTGACAGTCTTTGTGTTGTGACAGTCTTTGTGTTGTCACAGTTTTTGTGTTGTGACAGTTTTTGTGTTGTGACAGTTTTTTGTGTAGTGACTATTTATGTTGTGACAGTTTTTGTGTTGTTATAGTTTTGTGTTGTCACAGTTTTTGTGTTGTCACAGTTTTTGTGTTGTCACAGTTCTTGTGTTGTTACAGTTTTTGTGTTGTCACAGTTCTTGTGTTGTTACAGTTTTTGTGTTGTTACAGTCTTTGTGTTGTTACAGTTTTTGTGTTGTGACAGTCTTTGTGTTGTAACAGTTTTTATGTTGTCGTAGTTTTTGTGTTGTCATAGTTTTTGTGTTGTTACAGTTTTTGTGTTGTTACAGTCTTTGTGTTGTTACAGTTTTTGTGATGTCATAGTTTTTGTGTTGTTACAGATTTTGTGTTGTTACAGTTTTTGTGTTGTGACAGTTCTTGTTTTGTCATAGTTTTTGTGTTGTTACAGTTTTGTGTTGTCACAGTTCTTGTGTTGTTATACTTTTGTGTTGTCACAGTTTTTGTGTTGTCACAGTTCTTGTGTTGTCACAGTTTTTGTGTTGTCACAGTTCTTGTGTTGTTACAGGTTTTGTGTTGTCACACTATTTGTGTTGTGACAGTTTTTGTGTTGTGACAGTTTTTTGGGTAGTGACAGTTTTTGTGTTGTGACAGTTTTTTGTGTAGTGACTCTTTATGTTGTGACAGTTTTTGTGTTGTTATAGTTTTGTGTTGTCACAGTTTTTGTGTTGTCACAGTTCTTGTGTTGTCACAGTTATTGTGTTGTTACAGTTTTTGTGTTGTTACAGTTTTTGTGTTGTCACAGTTCTTGTGTTTTCACAGTTTTTGTGTTGTCGTAGTTTTTGTGTTGTTACAGATTTTGTGTTGTTACAGTTTTTGTGTTGTTACAGTCTTTGTGTTGTCACAGTTTTTGTGTTGTCACAGTTCTTGTGTTGTCACAGTTCTTGTGTTGTTACAGTTTTTGTGTTGTTACAGTTTTTGTGTTGTCACAGTTCTTGTGTTGTCACAGTTTTTGTGTTGTCGTAGTTTTTGTGTTGTTACAGATTTTGTGTTGTTACAGTTTTTGTGTTGTTACAGTCTTTGTGTTGTCACAGTTTCTGTGTTGTTACAGTCTTTGTGTTGTTACAGTTTTTGTGTTGTGACAGTCTTTGTGTTGTCACAGTTTTTGTGTTGTTACAGGTTTTGTGTTGTCACACTATTTGTGTTGTGACAGTTTTTTTGTTGTGACAGTTTTTGTGTTGTGACAGTTTTTTGGGTAGTGACAGTTTTTGTGTTGTGACAGTTTTTTGTGTAGTGACTCTTTATGTTGTGACAGTTTTTGTGTTGTTATAGTTTTGTGTTGTCACAGTTTTGTGTTGTCACAGTTCTTGTGTTGTCACAGTTTTTGTGTTGTCACAGTTCTTGTGTTGTTACAGTTTTTGTGTTGTCACAGTTCTTGTGTTGTTACAGTTTTTGTGTTGTGACAGTCTTTGTGTTGTGACAGTTTTTTGGGTAGTGACAGTTTTTGTGTTGTGACAGTTTTTTGTTTAGTGACTATTTATGTTGTGACAGTTTTTGTGTTGTTATAGTTTTGTGTTGTCACAGTTTTTGTGTTGTCACAGTTTTTGTGTTGTCACAGTTCTTGTGTTGTTACAGTTTTTGTGTTGTCACAGTTCTTGTGTTGTTACAGTTTTTGTGTTGTTACAGTCTTTGTGTTGTTACAGTTTTTGTGTTGTGACAGTCTTTGTGTTGTAACAGTTTTTATGTTGTCGTAGTTTTTGTGTTGTCAAAAATTTTTGTGTTGTTACAGTTTTTGTGTTGTTACAGTCTTTGTGTTGTTACAGTTTTTGTGATGTCATAGTTTTTGTGTTGTTACAGATTTTGTGTTGTTACAGTTTTTGTGTTGTGACAGTTCTTGTTTTGTCATAGTTTTTGTGTTGTTACAGATTTGTGTTGTCACAGTTCTTGTGTTGTTATACTTTTGTGTTGTCACAGTTTTTGTGTTGTCACAGTTCTTGTGTTGTCACAGTTTTTGTGTTGTGACAGTTTTTGTGTTGTGACAGTTTTTTGGGTAGTGACAGTTTTTGTGTTGTGACAGTTTTTTGTGTAGTGACTCTTTATGTTGTGACAGTTTTTGTGTTTTTATAGTTTTGTGTTGTCACAGTTTTTGTGTTGTCACAGTTCTTGTGTTGTCACAGTTCTTGTGTTGTTACAGTTTTTGTGTTGTTACAGTTTTTGTGTTGTCACAGTTCTTGTGTTGTCACCGTTTTTGTGTGTCGTAGTTTTTGTGTTGTTACAGATTTTGTGTTGTTACAGTTTTTGTGTTGTTACAGTCTTTGTGTTGTGACAGTCTTTGTGTTGTAACAGTTTTTATGTTGTCGTAGTTTTTGTGTTGTCATAGTTATGTGTTGTTACAGTTTTTGTGTTGTTACAGTCTTTGTGTTGTTACAGTTTTTGTGATGTCATAGTTTTTGTGTTGTTACAGATTTGTGTTGTCACAGTTCTTGTGTTGTTACAGTTTTGTGTTGTCACAGTTCTTGTGTTGTTATACTTTTGTGTTGTCACAGTTTTTGTGTTGTCACAGTTCTTGTGTTGTCACAGTTTTTGTGTTGTCACAGTTCTTGTGTTGTTGAAGTTTTTGTGTTGTGACAATTCTTGTGTTGTCACAGTTTTTGTGTTGTCACAGTTCTTGTGTTGTTACAGTTTTTGTGTTGTCACAGTTCTTGTGTTGTTACAGTTTTTGTGTTGTGACAGTCTTTGTGTTGTTACAGTTTTTGTGTTGTGACAGTCTTTGTGTTGTGACAGTCTTTGTGTTGTCACAGTTTTTGTGTTGTCACAGTTCTTGTGTTGTTACAGTTTTTGTGTTGTCACAGTTCTTGTGTTGTTACAGTTTTTGTGTTGTCACAGTTTTTGTGTTGTTACAGTTTTTGTGTTGTGACAGTTTTTTGTGTTGTGACAGTCTTTGTGTTGTGACAGTCTTTGTGTTGTCACAGTTTTTGTGTTGTCACAGTTCTTGTGTTGTTACAGTTTTTGTGTTGTCACAGTTCTTGTGTTGTCACAGTTTTTGTGTTGTCACAGTTTTTGTGTTGTTACAGTTTTTGTGTTGTGACAGTTTTTTGTGTAGTGACTCTTTATGTTGTGACAGTTTTTGTGTTGTTATACTTTTGTGTTGTCACAGTTTTTGTGTTGTCACAGTTTTTGTGTTGTCACAGTTCTTGTGTTGTTACAGTTTTTTTTTGTCACAGTTCTTGTGTTGTCATAGTTTTTGTGTTGTTACAGTTTTGTGTTGTCACAGTTCTTGTTTTGTCATAGTTTTTGTGTTGTTACAGATTTGTGTTGTCACAGTTCTTGTGTTGTTACTGTTTTGTGTTGTCACAGTTTTTGTGTTGTCACAGTTCTTGTGTTGTCACAGTTTTTGTGTTGACACAGTTCTTTGGTTGTTACAGTTTTTGTGTTGTTACAGTCTTTGTGTTGTCACAGTTTTTGTGTTGTCGTAGTTTTTGTGTTGTTACAGATTTTGTGTTGTTACAGTTTTTGTGTTGTTACAGTCTTTGTGTTGTCAAAGTTTTTGTGTTGTTACAGGTTTTGTGTTGTCACACTATTTGTGTTGTGACAGCTTTTGTGTTGTGACAGTTTTTGTGTTGTGACAGTTTTTTGGGTAGTGACAGTTTTTGTGTTGTGACAGTTTTTTGTGTAGTGACTCTTTATGTTTTGACAGTTTTTGTGTTGTTATAGTTTTGTGTTGTGACAGTTTTTGTGTTGTTACAGTTTTTGTGTTGTTACAGTTTTTGTGTTGTCACAGTTCTTGTGTTGTCACAGTTTTTGTGTTGTCGTAGTTTTTGTGTTGTTACAGACTTTGTGTTGTTACAGTTTTTGTGTTGTTACAGTCTTTGTGTTGTTACAGTCTTTGTGTTGTTACAGTTTTTGTGTTGTGACAGTCTTTGTGTTGTCACAGTTTTTGTGTTGTTACAGGTTTTGTGTTGTCACACTATTTGTGTTGTGACAGTTTTTATGTTGTGACAGTTTTTGTGTTGTTATAGTTTTGTGTTGTAACAGTTTTGTGTTGTCACAGTTCTTGTATTGTCACAGTTTTTGTGTTGTCACAGTTCTTGTGTTGTTACAGTTTTTGTGTTGTCACAGTTCTTGTGTTGTTACAGTTTTTGTGTTGTGACAGTCTTTGTGTTGTGACAGTCTTTGTGTTGTCACAGTTTTTGTGTTGTGACAGTTTTTGTGTTGTGACAGTTTTTTGGGTAGTGACAGTCTTTGTGTTGTGACAGTCTTTGTGTTGTAACAGTTTTTATGTTGTCGTAGTTTTTGTGTTGTCATAGGTTTTGTGTTGTTACAGTTTTTGTGTTGTTACAGTCTTTGTGTTGTTACAGTTTTTGTGATGTCATAGTTTTTGTGTTGTTACAGATTTTGTGTTGTTACAGTTTTTGTGTTGTGACAGTTCTTGTTTAGTCATAGTTTTTGTGTTGTTACAGTTTTGTGTTGTCACAGTTCTTGTTTTGTCATAGTTTTTGTGTTGTTACAGATTTGTGTTGTCACAGTTCTTGTGTTGTTACTGTTTTGTGTTGTCACAGTTTTTGTGTTGTCACAGTTCTTGTGTTGTCACAGTTTTTGTGTTGACACAGTTCTTGTGTTGTTACAGTTTTTTGGGTAGTGACAGTTTTTGTGTTGTGACAGTTTTTTGTGTAGTGACTCTTTATGTTGTGACAGTTTTTGTGTTGTTATACTTTTGTGTTGTCACAGTTTTTGTGTTGTCACAGTTCTTGTGTTGTCACAGTTTTTGTGTTGTTACAGTTTTTGTGTTGTTACAGTTTTTGTGTTGTCACAGTTCTTGTGTTGTCACAGTTTTTGTGTTGTCGTAGTTTTTGTGTTGTTACAGATTTTGTGTTGTTACAGTTTTTGTGTTGTTACAGTCTTTGTGTTGTTACAGTTTCTGTGTTGTTACAGTCTTTGTGTTGTTACAGTTTTTGTGTTGTGACAGTCTTTGTGTTGTCACAGTTTTTGTGTTGTGACAGTTTTTTGGGTAGTGACAGTTTTTGTGTTGTGACAGTTTTTTGTGTAGTGACTCTTTATGTTGTGACAGTTTTTGTGTTGTTATAGTTTTTGTGTTGTCACAGTTTTTGTGTTGTCACAGTTCTTGTGTTGTCATAGTTTTTGTGTTGTCACAGTTTTTGTGTTGTCACAGTTTTTGTGTTGTCACAGTTCTTGTGTTGTCATAGTTTTTGTGTTGTCACAGTTTTTGTGTTGTTACAGTTTTTTGTGTAGTGACTCTTTATGTTGTGACAGTTTTTGTGTTGTTATAGTTTTGTGTTGTCACAGTTTTTGTGTTGTCACAGTTCTTGTGTTGTCACAGTTATTGTGTTGTTACAGTTTTTGTGTTGTTACAGTTTTTGTGTTGTCACAGTTCTTGTGTTTTCACAGTTTTTGTGTTGTCGTAGTTTTTGTGTTGTTACAGATTTTGTGTTGTTACAGTTTTTGTGTTGTTACAGTCTTTGTGTTGTCACAGTTTTTGTGTTGTCACAGTTCTTGTGTTGTCACAGTTCTTGTGTTGTTACAGTTTTTGTGTTGTTACAGTTTTTGTGTTGTCACAGTTCTTGTGTTGTCACAGTTTTTGTGTTGTCGTAGTTTTTGTGTTGTTACAGATTTTGTGTTGTTACAGTTTTTGTGTTGTTACAGTCTTTGTGTTGTCACAGTTTCTGTGTTGTTACAGTCTTTGTGTTGTTACAGTTTTTGTGTTGTGACAGTCTTTGTGTTGTCACAGTTTTTGTGTTGTTACAGGTTTTGTGTTGTCACACTATTTGTGTTGTGACAGTTTTTTTGTTGTGACAGTTTTTGTGTTGTGACAGTTTTTTGGGTAGTGACAGTTTTTGTGTTGTGACAGTTTTTTGTGTAGTGACTCTTTATGTTGTGACAGTTTTTGTGTTGTTATAGTTTTGTGTTGTCACAGTTTTGTGTTGTCACAGTTCTTGTGTTGTCACAGTTTTTGTGTTGTCACAGTTCTTGTGTTGTTACAGTTTTTGTGTTGTCACAGTTCTTGTGTTGTTACAGTTTTTGTGTTGTGACAGTCTTTGTGTTGTGACAGTTTTTTGGGTAGTGACAGTTTTTGTGTTGTGACAGTTTTTTGTTTAGTGACTATTTATGTTGTGACAGTTTTTGTGTTGTTATAGTTTTGTGTTGTCACAGTTTTTGTGTTGTCACAGTTTTTGTGTTGTCACAGTTCTTGTGTTGTTACAGTTTTTGTGTTGTCACAGTTCTTGTGTTGTTACAGTTTTTGTGTTGTTACAGTCTTTGTGTTGTTACAGTTTTTGTGTTGTGACAGTCTTTGTGTTGTAACAGTTTTTATGTTGTCGTAGTTTTTGTGTTGTCAAAAATTTTTGTGTTGTTACAGTTTTTGTGTTGTTACAGTCTTTGTGTTGTTACAGTTTTTGTGATGTCATAGTTTTTGTGTTGTTACAGATTTTGTGTTGTTACAGTTTTTGTGTTGTGACAGTTCTTGTTTTGTCATAGTTTTTGTGTTGTTACAGATTTGTGTTGTCACAGTTCTTGTGTTGTTATACTTTTGTGTTGTCACAGTTTTTGTGTTGTCACAGTTCTTGTGTTGTCACAGTTTTTGTGTTGTGACAGTTTTTGTGTTGTGACAGTTTTTTGGGTAGTGACAGTTTTTGTGTTGTGACAGTTTTTTGTGTAGTGACTCTTTATGTTGTGACAGTTTTTGTGTTTTTATAGTTTTGTGTTGTCACAGTTTTTGTGTTGTCACAGTTCTTGTGTTGTCACAGTTCTTGTGTTGTTACAGTTTTTGTGTTGTTACAGTTTTTGTGTTGTCACAGTTCTTGTGTTGTCACCGTTTTTGTGTGTCGTAGTTTTTGTGTTGTTACAGATTTTGTGTTGTTACAGTTTTTGTGTTGTTACAGTCTTTGTGTTGTGACAGTCTTTGTGTTGTAACAGTTTTTATGTTGTCGTAGTTTTTGTGTTGTCATAGTTATGTGTTGTTACAGTTTTTGTGTTGTTACAGTCTTTGTGTTGTTACAGTTTTTGTGATGTCATAGTTTTTGTGTTGTTACAGATTTGTGTTGTCACAGTTCTTGTGTTGTTACAGTTTTGTGTTGTCACAGTTCTTGTGTTGTTATACTTTTGTGTTGTCACAGTTTTTGTGTTGTCACAGTTCTTGTGTTGTCACAGTTTTTGTGTTGTCACAGTTCTTGTGTTGTTGAAGTTTTTGTGTTGTGACAATTCTTGTGTTGTCACAGTTTTTGTGTTGTCACAGTTCTTGTGTTGTTACAGTTTTTGTGTTGTCACAGTTCTTGTGTTGTTACAGTTTTTGTGTTGTGACAGTCTTTGTGTTGTTACAGTTTTTGTGTTGTGACAGTCTTTGTGTTGTGACAGTCTTTGTGTTGTCACAGTTTTTGTGTTGTCACAGTTCTTGTGTTGTTACAGTTTTTGTGTTGTCACAGTTCTTGTGTTGTTACAGTTTTTGTGTTGTCACAGTTTTTGTGTTGTTACAGTTTTTGTGTTGTGACAGTTTTTTGTGTTGTGACAGTCTTTGTGTTGTGACAGTCTTTGTGTTGTCACAGTTTTTGTGTTGTCACAGTTCTTGTGTTGTTACAGTTTTTGTGTTGTCACAGTTCTTGTGTTGTCACAGTTTTTGTGTTGTCACAGTTTTTGTGTTGTTACAGTTTTTGTGTTGTGACAGTTTTTTGTGTAGTGACTCTTTATGTTGTGACAGTTTTTGTGTTGTTATACTTTTGTGTTGTCACAGTTTTTGTGTTGTCACAGTTTTTGTGTTGTCACAGTTCTTGTGTTGTTACAGTTTTTTTTTGTCACAGTTCTTGTGTTGTCATAGTTTTTGTGTTGTTACAGTTTTGTGTTGTCACAGTTCTTGTTTTGTCATAGTTTTTGTGTTGTTACAGATTTGTGTTGTCACAGTTCTTGTGTTGTTACTGTTTTGTGTTGTCACAGTTTTTGTGTTGTCACAGTTCTTGTGTTGTCACAGTTTTTGTGTTGACACAGTTCTTTGGTTGTTACAGTTTTTGTGTTGTTACAGTCTTTGTGTTGTCACAGTTTTTGTGTTGTCGTAGTTTTTGTGTTGTTACAGATTTTGTGTTGTTACAGTTTTTGTGTTGTTACAGTCTTTGTGTTGTCAAAGTTTTTGTGTTGTTACAGGTTTTGTGTTGTCACACTATTTGTGTTGTGACAGCTTTTGTGTTGTGACAGTTTTTGTGTTGTGACAGTTTTTTGGGTAGTGACAGTTTTTGTGTTGTGACAGTTTTTTGTGTAGTGACTCTTTATGTTTTGACAGTTTTTGTGTTGTTATAGTTTTGTGTTGTGACAGTTTTTGTGTTGTTACAGTTTTTGTGTTGTTACAGTTTTTGTGTTGTCACAGTTCTTGTGTTGTCACAGTTTTTGTGTTGTCGTAGTTTTTGTGTTGTTACAGACTTTGTGTTGTTACAGTTTTTGTGTTGTTACAGTCTTTGTGTTGTTACAGTCTTTGTGTTGTTACAGTTTTTGTGTTGTGACAGTCTTTGTGTTGTCACAGTTTTTGTGTTGTTACAGGTTTTGTGTTGTCACACTATTTGTGTTGTGACAGTTTTTATGTTGTGACAGTTTTTGTGTTGTTATAGTTTTGTGTTGTAACAGTTTTGTGTTGTCACAGTTCTTGTATTGTCACAGTTTTTGTGTTGTCACAGTTCTTGTGTTGTTACAGTTTTTGTGTTGTCACAGTTCTTGTGTTGTTACAGTTTTTGTGTTGTGACAGTCTTTGTGTTGTGACAGTCTTTGTGTTGTCACAGTTTTTGTGTTGTGACAGTTTTTGTGTTGTGACAGTTTTTTGGGTAGTGACAGTCTTTGTGTTGTGACAGTCTTTGTGTTGTAACAGTTTTTATGTTGTCGTAGTTTTTGTGTTGTCATAGGTTTTGTGTTGTTACAGTTTTTGTGTTGTTACAGTCTTTGTGTTGTTACAGTTTTTGTGATGTCATAGTTTTTGTGTTGTTACAGATTTTGTGTTGTTACAGTTTTTGTGTTGTGACAGTTCTTGTTTAGTCATAGTTTTTGTGTTGTTACAGTTTTGTGTTGTCACAGTTCTTGTTTTGTCATAGTTTTTGTGTTGTTACAGATTTGTGTTGTCACAGTTCTTGTGTTGTTACTGTTTTGTGTTGTCACAGTTTTTGTGTTGTCACAGTTCTTGTGTTGTCACAGTTTTTGTGTTGACACAGTTCTTGTGTTGTTACAGTTTTTTGGGTAGTGACAGTTTTTGTGTTGTGACAGTTTTTTGTGTAGTGACTCTTTATGTTGTGACAGTTTTTGTGTTGTTATACTTTTGTGTTGTCACAGTTTTTGTGTTGTCACAGTTCTTGTGTTGTCACAGTTTTTGTGTTGTTACAGTTTTTGTGTTGTTACAGTTTTTGTGTTGTCACAGTTCTTGTGTTGTCACAGTTTTTGTGTTGTCGTAGTTTTTGTGTTGTTACAGATTTTGTGTTGTTACAGTTTTTGTGTTGTTACAGTCTTTGTGTTGTTACAGTTTCTGTGTTGTTACAGTCTTTGTGTTGTTACAGTTTTTGTGTTGTGACAGTCTTTGTGTTGTCACAGTTTTTGTGTTGTGACAGTTTTTTGGGTAGTGACAGTTTTTGTGTTGTGACAGTTTTTTGTGTAGTGACTCTTTATGTTGTGACAGTTTTTGTGTTGTTATAGTTTTTGTGTTGTCACAGTTTTTGTGTTGTCACAGTTCTTGTGTTGTCATAGTTTTTGTGTTGTCACAGTTTTTGTGTTGTCACAGTTTTTGTGTTGTCACAGTTCTTGTGTTGTCATAGTTTTTGTGTTGTCACAGTTTTTGTGTTGTTACAGTTCTTGTGTTGTCACAGTTCTTGTGTTGTCATAGTTTTTGTGTTGTTACAGTTCTTGTGTTGTCTTGTAGTGGTTCTGCACCATTGTTGTGAGCGTCCTGACAGCTAACATGAGCTTCAGTGTCTTCCGTGTGGTCCTAGTGCTAGCCCGGATTTCCTTTGAGGGGTGTTGTGGCGGCCCCCGCCCCCCAGCCCCTCTGGAATGTAAACAGACTGATCTGGACTTTCCAGAGGAGCGTTTGACCACACCACTAATAAAGGTGTTGTTGGACCTGTTTGCGCTCTCGGATGGCGGCCTCTCAGGTGGTCGCAGGTCGTTCTCTCCCTGGTGGGAGGGGCCATGGCTTTATTTTTCCAGA
The DNA here is from genome assembly GCF_053564925.1 of Oryzias latipes. NCBI lineage: Eukaryota > Metazoa > Chordata > Actinopteri > Beloniformes > Adrianichthyidae > Oryzias > Oryzias latipes. The sequence goes on from NC_136259.1 coordinate 26,438,009, forward strand.
GGTCAGCAGGGGTCACTGCGAGTTTTGGCGGTGCACGCGGCTTTTCCACGGCTCCATAGGTGAAGCTGTTTGGGGGAAAAAGTGAGTTCTTTCCTGGACCAGAGAAACTCGCCCTGAGGGGGCGGGGCTTACAGAAGCTCTGCTCTGATTGGATGAACTCATGATGGAGTTCTGATCCCCACTGATTACAGACTGGCCTGCAGAGAGAGGGGGGCTTCTGGGGAGATGACTGACCACCCAGAGGGAGAGGTCAGAGTGTGGATGGGGGGGTGGAAGGTCTGCCGGGTTCTCATTCTCTCAGAACATCAGGATTCTGGAGCAGCAGACCAGAACCAGCCCGACCCGATTGTTGTGGTGAGCAGATGTTTCTCTGAGGTCCGAGTCTGGACTGGAGTCCACGTTAACTTGAAGGATCACGTCATCGCCGTCCTCGCCAAGCAGCCCGGCCCCCCCAGCCCTGTTGGCCACACTGCTCTCATTCATGCTGCATAATTGCTGAGGCCTTTCCAGCTCGCTGTGTGCAGCGCGTCAGCGTCTGACTGGAGGCCCCCCCAGGCCCCCCATGCCCCCCCAGGCCCTCCCACATCAGGAACCCGTTTGGAGCCGAAACCCTGCGTCTCCTGAAGGAACATCTTCATCCAGAACAGCAGACACCTGGACCCCCCCACCCTCCCCGAGGCATTCAAAGACACATAGTAAAACTGTATGTGTATCCTGGTAGCCCCCCCCCCTCACCACAGAGGTATTTGATAAGACTGCACCCCCACCCCCTCCATTAAAAGGGCACTTCATTACACTGTAAATGTGTGAAGACTGAGAAGGGGGGGCTCTAGACCACCCCCAAACTGAGGGAGTCACTTAATGAAACCACAACTTTAACAGAAACACAAAAGCACAACGAACGACAACCAGTGAAGAAAAAGAACCACAAGACAGACAACAAAAACAAGACGAGCCACATGCTACCCACAGGCTACCGACATGCTACCGACATGCTACCGACATGCTACCGACATGCTACCGACATGCTACCCACACGCCAGCACTGATCCTGGATCTGTAAACCGGAAAATGAAGGAAATGGACAGGCAGCACCGTGCGTTTGAATCCACATTTCACCAAAAACCAGCAGATGTAGTCGGGAAAGTAAAGCCAGATTCCTGAAGAAACATGAAAAAAGTGCACTAAGAAGAACTACAACATCCATCCAGCTCCACCAGAAGAGGCCCAGGCCACGCCCATGGCGAGCAGAGACGATTTGGTTCACCGCTGGACCAGCAGCGTCTGAAACCAGCTTTGGAAGCTTCATCTCAGCGTTGGACAAACGGCAAACCGGAGGCGTGACGGCATATTCTGATGATCTTTGTTTGGGTTATTCTATTTGTTTTCTCCATCTCTAAACCCGATCTAGTAGAACGAATGCTATTGAACAAGCACAGCTAGTCATTTGTGTGGAGTTGTCGCCTCATGTTGAATGTTGTGTTGTTCTCTTTCCAGATGGTGGACAGGAGAAAGAGGGGAGGGGGGAACAAAGAATCGGTACATTTATTTACCTGTCTTATTACGTAATATTAATAAACCTGCTTCTGCTAATTCAGGAAGATTAGCGTCTGAAACTAGAACAGTAACAGGATGTGTAACTTTGATCAAATGAATCCTAGTTTTAAAAACATCCTAACTGCCGACCAGGGGTCTCCAACCCTGTCCCTCGTGGGCCACCGTCCTGCCTGTTTTGCAGCTGACCGTGCTTCAGTAGGTTGATTAGCCGGACTGAATCAGCCCAGTCTCTGATTGACTGAACACACCTGATGCAGGTGAGCCCACCACGAACAGGGCAGATGAGCCTGAAGTCCACCACTATCGGTACAAAATCATAGAAAAATGGTTTGCTCTGAAATTAAAACGTTTCTAGAAAAAAGTAAATAATCAGCGATAAACAACCCATATTTAGGTCACAAAGTTCTACATGACTGGCATTGACTGAGCTAACAG